>NC_073384.1:75392587-75450935 GCF_028641065.1 Leucoraja erinaceus | reverse complement strand
ACATTATGTGGTTACGGATTGATAATGACTAATTGTGGTGGCCTTATATCACAATATGGGGAGCCTACTAATCATTATTTTGCAACACATTGGGTCAAAACAAATCTGGCAATGGGGTGTCAAAAGACATTTTAACTATCAGCTGCCTATGTCCTAGGAAGCTAGAACACAGTGGGAGACACCATGTCACGGGGAAAAATTTATGATTACATTGAATAAATGTCAAACCCAAAATATCTGCTAAAGTTATTAAGCAGTTTGAAAGCCAGATATCAATTTGGTTGCACAAGACGGAATCACCAGTAACCTATGTATGTGGACTTAGGAACCAGATTAGGAGGCAGCAGCGATAGATAGATCCTACACGCTGGAAGGGGGAATTTCTGCTCCTTGCCTTCCTCCCTTCTGCCTCATCAGATGGGCACTTCACAATACAGATGGGATCTGTCTCCGAGATATTGAACGTGCCCGACCGGCCTACACAGCCATGGTTCCCCCCAGTTCATCACGACACAGTGGGTGAGTCACCTATGGATTTCCCTAGTGGACCATGGTTGCTGACTCAACCCAGTATCAGGCACAAGCACACCCATGCCAGGGAAACATTCAAACTCCTGGGTACAGGTTTTTGAATAGACCTTACCAGGGACTGGGATTATCCAAAGGAACCATTACCACCATGTCGGCATCCCTGCGAACAGTCACTAAAAGCTAACATGGGTAAAATACTGCCACGACGCAGGGACAACATACATACGAACTATTCAACCACTGACGTATTGGAATTCCTGGAACATCTACACCATGACTAAAAGGTGGAGTTACAGTGCCGTAAATACAGCATGGAGCGCCTATCTGCTTATCTAAAACAGCAGTTGTCAGCAGAGCATGGGATCCCATCCACTGAAGGTAAACTTATGAAGGGCAACTATAATATAAGCCCCAAACACCCAGGTATATACCCATGTATGGGATATTGGTGTGATATTGACATATCTCAGAGAATGGCACCAGCCAGATCCCTCAGCTTGCTTAATCTATTATTTAAAAAACGCTCAGGCTTGTGGCTCTCGTACACGCTCAAGATTCCAGTCACTCCATAAACTATAGACTGGATAACATGGTGATTACCCCAGACGCATCACGTTCATATTTAGGTCTGGTAAAATCTAACTCGCAGGTATATGGGTTAGGCGAGATTATGAGTTCGGCACGAACTAGTAGGGTCGAGATCGCCTGTGTTTTCCGTGCTGTAGTCGTTATATGGCTATATGGACCAGGAACGCCCAATTCACTGGTGGGATTCATGGCCTACCCACCAGAGTCCAGGTTGAGTGTGGTGACCCATCTACTACTATATATAGACACAACCCACAATCTTAGAGGGAGATGAAAGCCTATGGGTCAACCACAGTAAACCCAAGACGGGGTATGAGCCAAACCACTCCAAGGTGGCTCAAACAGGTACTGAAAGCTGCCGGAATAGATAATAATACATTTAATCCCATTCCACTAGGGCAGCATTGGTATCAGCGGCTGAACGAATGGACATCCCGGTTGACCACATTTTCAATACAGCAGAATGGTCAAGGGAACGGCGTTCAGAACATTTTTTATTATAAACCGTTGATAAACCTGATTTAATTGCAGGAGCATATTACAAACTGCAATTTTAGTTTAAGCTCAGAGACACCCTTTTATGTTGTTATTGTTAACAAATAATTTTAAGTTTCTTTTGTAAGCAGATCTACTGCTTGATTACGATAAAACTTCCTCCCTCATAAACTTAGACTGTGAGTGAAATAAAAACTGTTACACGGTTTGAAATCACAGACCTTTGAAGTCTTCACGGAATCACTCACGTGACTCCGAAGTAAAATAGTGAGATTAAACGAGTACTTACCAGTATGAAGTTTGATCTGTATTTTATGAGGAGTTACGGTGAGGGATTAAGTGCCCACCGCTCCCACCCTCATTATATAGATCAAACTAATAAACTGATGTCTCGTGATCTTTACTATCTTACTTTCAAATATTGTGTTATTCTGTGATTTCACACCGCTGCTTCGAAGTATGCCGCATGCGCAGTAGAGCTGGGTTCTTCACGTAATACCTCACCGTAACTCCTCATAAAATACAGATCAAACTTCATACTGGTAAGTACTCGTTTAATCTTACTGTTCTTTGCTACACAAGGCTATGGAGGCCAATTAAATGTATATTTTTAAAGCAGAGATAGATAGATCCTTGATTAGTATGGGTATCAGAGGTTATGGGGAGAAAGGCAGGGAAATTGGGTTAGGTGGAAAGAAATTGATCAGCTATGATTGAATGGCTTGGGAGTAGACTTGATGGGGCGAATGGCCTAATTCGGCTCCGATCTCTTATGAACCTATGAAAACCCAACCACAGAAAGTGACAGAAGTCTAGCTCACCTCTCCAGGACAAGGGGTTCACAGCTTACGGATAAGGGGGGGAAATCCTTTAAAACCGAGATGAGAAAGAACTTTTTTCACACAGAGAGTGGTGAATCTCTGGAACTCTCTGCCCACAGAGGGTAGTCGAGGCCAGTCCATTGGCTGGCAATCTTTGGCCCCTTTCGGCCATGGCTGACCATGGGTGTCTCCAGGGTGCTATTCCCTATATGGAGGACGCCTGTGTGTGACTTTGTTTAACGTGGGGAGACTGGTGCACAGACAGCCACCCCACGGTCCTTGACAGATCTGGGTCAGGATCCAGTGGCATGGAGTCCAAGACGACCGGAGACCCTTTTCTGCTGCAGCCTTCATCCGCCTTCCCAGCCGTTGTGACGCTCCACTAAGGTCAGCCATCGTCCTCCGCCTGTTCCACCGTTGAGGTCTTGGTTGGATTGCTCTTTGTCAGAAACCTCCCCCTCGACCTTACCGCCATGGGTGGCCCTACCAGGAGCATAGCTCCAGACGGCATCTCTCTCAGGATCTCAGGTCCACACAAGCTTCTCCACCATGACAAGGTGACAATCCATGGAGAATGGCTGACAATGAAGTGGTGATAATGTCCCTACTGACATTTTAGTGTATAGCTTGTCACTTCGCAGTCTTACTACTAGTGGGCATGTATTATTTGACCATCAAGGCCCGGCAGTTGTCACAGCATCAGAAATATCACTGGGGAAACGCAAAGCTCTTCATTTTACCTCTGTACCTTATATGAACGGAAAGGCCTACTTTCAATATCTTTTCAATTAGTATAAAATACCAAATGTATCATGCATCACAGTGGTGCCATAATTGCAGTGCAGTCGAGAGTACTCGCGTTATTTGGAACAACAGAAACTCTCCTGAAATGAAATCTAGCAAGCCAGGGCTTAACTTAGAACGCCACCTTAAGTCAGAGGCTGAAGCACCTATTTGACATATCATGAAATGTCTGCAAGTCATCACTGTCAAAAACCAGTGTGAATATCCACCGTTCTGTAAATATTCTATTTTTAACCTGGCTCCACATGTCTTTAAATTCTCATTAAAATCTCTACAGAAATGCATGTTTTCTGGTGATTCGCATGTATCGTTATTTAATTTGTATTGTATTAGATAGGATATATTTAGAACGTGAACTTTAATTTCTTTTAAAATACGTGCGATATACTCATAGGGTGGGAGTCTGCATTCCAATGTTTGTGCTTCAAAGCTTGTGCATTGGAAGACATGCTATTTACTGCCTACTCACCAAGCTTATATCTAATAGAGTCCTGAACAGTCAGGAATCAGCACCACTCAATTTAATCTGACATGCACTTGGCAGTAGAGATATTACACAGCATGAGAGCAATTGACAGCACCTGCAATCTCATTTTCATGGTTCATTGCTCATAGCTATGTATAGAAAGGGCAACATGAGAGGCTGGCATTTAATGAATGGCAGTAAGAGGGCAGGAATATATCATTGTCATTATTGTTTGTAACTACCCAGTTATGTTACCTTACTCAGTGTTGTTAGATTTGGCAGATTGAATAGATTGAAATTTAATCAATGTTAAGGGATTTTTCAGAAAGGGAACAAAAAAACCTAACCTTGGACAGGATAGAATAAATTATTATAGAAGTGAAGAGAAAATATTCCTTTTGAACAAGTATTCTCCACATATCTTTGAACATTGCAAGATTTTATGAGCAGCACATTGGTGCAGCGGTAGAGTTGCTGCCATACAGCACTAGATCCCCGGGTTTGATGCTGACTACGGGCACTGTCTGTACTGAGTTTGTACGTTCTCCCTGTGACCACGTGGGTTTTCTCCGAGATTTTTAGTTTCCTCCCACCCTCCAAAGACGTACAGGTTTGTAGGTTAATTGGCTTGGTATGAATGTAAATTGTCTCTAGTGTGTGTAGGATAGTGTTAATGTGCGGGGATCGCTGGTGGGTGCGGACTCGGTGGGCCGAAGGGCCTGTTTCAGCGCTGTACCTCTAAACTAAACTAAACTAAAGTTAGCAAATACCACTAGATGACCATGTAACCATATAACATATAACATATAACAATTACAGCACGGAAACAGGCCATCTCGGCCCTACAAGTCCATGCCGAACAACTTTTTTACCCTTAGTCCCACCTGCCTGCACTCATACCATAACCCTCCATTCCCTTCTCATCCATATGCCTATCCAATTTATTTTTAAATTATGCCAACGAACCTGCCGCCACCACTTCCACTGGAAGCTCATTCCACACCGCTACCACTCTCTGAGTAAAGAGGTTCCCCCTCATGTTACCCCTAAACTTCTGTCCCTTAATTCTGAAGTCATGTCCTCTTGTTTGAATCTTCCCTATTCTCAAAGGGAAAAGCTTGTCCACATCAACTCTGTCTATCCCTCTCATCATTTTAAAGACCTCTATCAAGTCCCCCCCTTAACCTTCTGCGCTCCAGAGAATAAAGACCTAACTTATTCAACATGTGTAGTGGCATATTCTTTGTCATTTCCAGGATATATCTATTATCATTCAAAAATTGTTAAAGGTCATCTGTTCCATATTGCCAAATTATTTTTGATTCCACTTAACTATGAATGAATAAGTGGGCAAGATATAACCACTTTCATACTGATTAATTTTCTTCTTTCAAGCCAACAGACCTTGATCCAAGAATAAAATGTTCTTGGCAAGCGAAGGTGAAGAGTGGAGTGGAGTGGGTATATTTTAGTTGTTAATTTTGCAAATTATTTCAGAGTTATTTTCACACTCAGCTGATTTAATCTGTTCCCAAATGTTACACAGGGAAAACCGAAGTGTAATTTTTTCAAGGGGTCAATTTGATGTTCTTACCTTATCTCAGAGATATAACCATATAATATAACAATTACAGCACGGAAACAGGCCATCTCGGTCCGTGCAGAACACTGATTCTCCCATAGTCCCATTGCAGTGCAGGAACAGGCCCTTCGCTCCACCGAGTCCGCACCGACCAGCGATCCCGGCACAATAACACTATCCTACGCAGACGACAAGTTGCACTTATACCAAATCAATTAACCTACAAACCTGTACGTCTTTGTAATGTGGGAGGAAACTTGAGATCTCGGAGAAAACCCACGCAGGTCACGGGGAGAACGTACAAACTCTGTACCGACAGCACCCGTAGTCGAGATGGACCTGGGTCTCTGACATTGCAAGCGCTGTAAGGCAGCAACTCTACCGCTGCACCACAATACCACCTTATGTTATGATTTTGAAATGTAAACTTTGAAACCTGAACAATAGCTAATTATACAACACTACAAAGCTCATTTTAGAGATAGAGAACTTTAGACTGGGGCTTCAAATTATCAGCCACCCAGTCCGACAAGGGAAACTGTTGAACATAAAAGAAGAGAAACTGCAAAACTTTGTGACAGCTGCAGAAACATGGAGAGTGGGGGATGTTTCGGAAGCGCATGCCTTATTTTTGTGTTCTTAAAGAAGGTGTTCAGTTCTGGGCACCATGTTATAAGAAAGATGTTGTCAAGCTGGAAAGGGTACATTGATTGTTCACGAGGATGTTGCCAGGACTCGAGGGGCTTGAGCTACAGGGAGAGTTTGAGTAGGCTAGGACTTTATTCCTTGGAGCGCAGGAGGATGAGGAGTAATCTAATAGAGGTGTAGATCGGGTAGATGCACAGTCTCTTGCCCAGAGTAGGGGCATCGAGGACCAGAGGACATAGGTTCAAGGTGAAGGGAAAAAGATTTAATAGGAATCTGAGAGGTAACATTTTCACACAAAGGGTGGTGGGTGTGTGGAACGAGCTGCCAGAGGAGGTAGTTGAGGCAGGGACTATCCCAACATTTAAGAAACATTTAGACGGATACATGGATAGGACAGATTTGGAGGGAAATGGAC
The DNA here is from genome assembly GCF_028641065.1 of Leucoraja erinaceus. Classification (NCBI taxonomy): domain Eukaryota; kingdom Metazoa; phylum Chordata; class Chondrichthyes; order Rajiformes; family Rajidae; genus Leucoraja; species Leucoraja erinaceus. Next base: position 75,444,585 of record NC_073384.1, on the reverse strand, counting down.
CAAATGCGGGCAGGTGGGACTGGGACATGGTGGCCGTTGTGGGCATGTTCGGCCAAAGGGCCTGTTTCCACACTGCATGACTCTAATAAATGTAATCTAAGTTTGAATGCAGAGAATATGTTCTTTTCAGATGGTTGGTCACTTGTGTGATCATTTTACATTAGTAAAAACAATCCTTTTCATTTCCTGTATAGTTGTTTTAGATTTGCCACTTTGCACCTCGTTGCCCAAGAGATATGGTGCACACTTACAATACTTGGAGCACTGGTCCTGCCAGCTTACAATTGCTTGAATCATGTAAGGTCATGTACATGAACAAGCATCTGGGGGAGCGGTGTGTGGATTTTCCAGTTGCTATGGAGCTGTAGGCATCTGCTGCCGTGTGGAAACCTGGCTCCCAGCCACATTTCCGACATGTGCTGTTTAGGTTACGAATAGTTCTTAGGAAAAAAAGGCACAAAGTTTAATTTTATTTATATTATTGTCCTGTGTACTGAGGTACAGTGAAATGCTTTTGTTCCGTGCTATCCAGTCAGCAGAAAGACAATACATGATTACAATCGATCTACTGTTTTTACAGTGTGTAGATACATGATAAGGGAATAACGTGTCATGCAAGGTAATCTGAGGGTAAATAGTAGTTCAGCACTGCTCTTTGGTTGTTGTAGAATGGTTCAGTTGCCTGATAACAGCTGGGATGAAACTGTCCCTGAATCTGGAGGTGTGCGTTTTTACACTTCTATACCTTTTGCCAGAAATGGGAGTGGCCCGGTTGGGACTCATCCTTGATTATGCTGCTGGCCTTGCCGAGGCAGCGTGAGGTATAAATGGAGTCAAGGGAAGGGAGGTTGGTTTGTGTGATGGTCTGGGCTGCGTTCATAATTTGCTGCAATTTCTTGCGGTCTTGGATGGAGCTGTTCCCAAACCAAGCTGCGATGCATCCTGATAAAATGCTTTCTCTGGTGTATCTGTAGAAGTTGGAGTTACTCAGCAGGTCAGACAGTATCACACCGTGCAACATCACAGTGAGGTTGAACAGGCTAGGACTTTATTCCTTGGAGCACAGGAGGTTGAGGGGAGGTTATAAAATCATGAGGGGTGATGAAGGACTTCGTAGGTGACGTTTCAGGTTAGGACCTTTCTTCAGACTGATTGTCAGGGGGGAAAGAAAGCTGGGAGAGAGGAGGGATAGGACAAGGGATATGAGGGATAGGATTGATAGGACCTGTCTGGCAGGTGATAGATATTTCGCTTGGGCAACTTTCAACCCAGTGGTATGAGTATTGATTTCTCCAACTTCAAGTAACCTCTGCATTCCGAGTCATAACCTCCGGGTCATAGAGCCATTGCGTTATGGAACCAGGCCCTTTGGCCCAGTTTGCCTTAGCCGACAGATACCAATCCATGTTAATCACACCTACCCATATTTGGCCATATCCCTCTAAACCTTTCCCATCCATATACCTGTCCAAGTGCCTTTTAAATGTTGTTATAGTACTTGCCTCAGCTACCACCTCTGGCAGCTTGCCTTAAACCTTCTTCAAGCCCAAAGCTGAGCTGCCAGGATCAGCCTGAGACTGCCAATGCCTCCTCCCAAGGCCATGGTGAATGGCTGGGAAAAGCTTGCAATCGCCATGCTCTCTCCCCCCCCCTCTCCCCACTTTGAGACTAGGACTGAGCTGCCGGGACAACTCCTGATGACAAGGGACAGTGCCCCCATGTCTTTCTTGTCACTGTAAACAAAACATATCATGTGAGTTCACCCTACTGCAAATGCCATTGTGGTCACTATTGCACCTGGCATCATAACCAATGCCACATTATCTTGAATTGTTAATAACTTTGTTTTGTAACTAACGTAACTAACTTTCCTCATTTGTTAGACAGAAAATGCTGGAGTAACTCAGCGGGACAGGCAGCATCTCTGGATAGAAGGAATGGGTGATGTTTCGGGTCGAGACCCTTCTTCAGACTCGTCATTTCCTCAGATGCTGCCTGACTTTCCGAGTATTTCCAGCATTTTATGTTTTTGTTTCAGAAATCCAGCTTCTGTCTTTTAAAATATGTTGATTTACCTTGTGCATGCTACCTGAGCAAAATTGATTGAATAGAGAAAGAATATGGAATAGGGAAGCAGCTTTTCCTTCCCATTGAAGTTTACATGAGGCAGGTAGAGGAAACAGCAGACAATAATTTTAAGCTGGGCTGCAGAAAGGAAATGTATACTATGATATAGTTGGGATCACGGACACATGGCTCCAGGGTGACCAAGGCTGGGAGCTGAACATCCAGGGATATTCAATATTCAGGAGAGATAGACAGAAAGGGAAAGCAGGTGGGGTAGCGTTGCTGGTTAGAGAGGAGATTAACGCAATAGAAAGGAAGGACATTAGCTTTGAGGATGTGGAATTGATATGGGTAGAGCTGCGAAACACTAAGGGGCAGAAAACGCTAGTGGGAGTTGTGTACTGTCCACCTAACAGTAGTAGTGGAGTTGGGGATGGCATCAAACAGGAAATTAGAAATGCGTGCAACAAAGGTTAAACAGTTATAATGGGTGACTTCAATCTACATATAGATTGGGTGAATCAAATTGGCAGGGGTGCTGAGGAAGACGATTTTTTGGAATGTATGCGGGATAGTTTTCTAAACCAACATGTAGAGGAACCAACGAGAGAGCAGGCTATTCTAGACTGGGTATTGAGTAATGAGGAAGGGTTAGTTAGCAGTCTTGTTGTGCGTGGCCCCTTGGGCAAGAGTGACCATAATATGGTTGAGTTCTTCATTAGGATGGAGAGTGACATTGTTAATTCAGAAAAACAAGGGTTCTGAACTTAAAGAAAGGTAACTTTGAGGGTATGAGACGTGAATTGGCCTAGATAGACTGGCGATTGATTCTTAATGGGTTGACGGTGGATATGCAATGGAAGGAATTTAAAAACTGCATGGATGAACTACAACAATTGTTCATCCCAGTTTGGCAAAAGAATAAATCAGGGAAGGTAGTACATCCGTGGATAACAAGGGAAATCAGGGATAGTATCAAAACAAAAGATGAAGCGTACAAATTAGCCAGAAAAAGCAGCCTACCAGAGGAATTGGGAGAAATTCAGACACCAGCAGAGGAGGAAAAAGGGCTTAATTAGGAAAGGGAAAATAGATTATGAAAGAAAACTGGCAGGGAACATAAAAACTGACTGCAGAAGCTTTTATAGATATGTGAAGAGAAAAAAATTAGTTAAAACAAATGTAGGTCCCTTGCAGTCAGAAACAGGTGAATTGATCATGGGGAACAAGGACATAGCAGACCAATTGAATAACTACTTTGGTTCTGTCTTCACTAAGGAAGAATAAATAATCTGCCGGAAATAGCAGGGGACCGGGGGTCAAATGAGATGGAGGAACTGAGTGAAATCCAGGTTAGCCGGGAAGTGGTGTTAGGTAAATTGAATGGATTAAAGGCTGATAAATCCCCAGGGCCAGATAGGCTGCATCCCAGAGTACTTAAGGAAGTAGCCCCAGAAATAGTGGATGCATTAGTGATAATTTTTCAAAACTCTTTTGATTCTGGAGTAGTTCCTGAGGATTGGAGGGTAGCTAATGTAACACCACTTTTTAAAAAGGGAGGGAGAGAGAAAACGGGGAATTACAGACTAGTTAGTCTAACGTCGGTAGTGGGGAAATTGCTAGAATCAGTAATTAAAGATGGGATAGCAGCACATTTGGAAAGTGGTGAAATCATTGGACAAAGTCAGCATGGATTTATGAAGGGTAAATCATGTCTGACGAATCTTATAGAATTTTTCGAGGATGTAACTACGAGTGGATAAGGGAGAACCAGTGGATGTGTTATATCTGGACTTTCAGAAGGCTTTCGACAAGGTCCCACATAAGAGATTAGTATACCATATAACCATATAACCATATAACAATTACAGCACGGAAACAGGCCATCTCGACCCTTCTAGTCCGTGCCGAACACGTATTCTCCCCTAGTCCCATATACCTGCGCTCAGACCATAATCCTCCATTCCTTTCTCGTCCATATAACTATCCAATTTATTTTTAAATGATAAAAACGAACCACCTTCACTGGAAGCTCATTCCACACAGCCACCACTGCCTGAGTAAAGAAGTTCCCCCTCATGTTACCCCTAAACTTCTGTCCCTTAATTCTCAAGTCATGTCCTCTTGTTTGCACCTTCCCTCCTCTCAGTGGGGAAGCTTATCCACGTCAACTCTGTCTATCCCTCTCATCATTTTAAAGACCTCTATCAAATCCCCCCTTAACCTTCTGCGCTCCAAAGAATAAAGCCCTAACTTGTTCAACCTTTCTCTGTAACTTAGTTGCTGAAACCCAGGCAACATTCTAGTAAATCTCCTCTGTACTCTCTCTATTTTGTTGACATCCTTCCTATAATTAGGCGACCAAAATTGTACTGCAGAATTGACCTCACCAATGCCTTGTACAATTTTAACATTACATCCCAACTTCTATACTCAATGCTCTGATTTATAAAGGCCAGCACACCAAAAGCTTTCTTTACCACCCTATCTACATGAGATTCCACTTTCAGGGAACTGTGGCACAGTTATTCCCAGATCCCTCTGTCCACCTGCATTCTTCAATTCCCTACCATTTACCATGTACGTCCTATTTTGATTTGTCCTGCCAAGATGTAGCACCTCACTTTTATCAGCATTAAACTCCATCTGCCATCTTTCAGTCCACTTTTCGAACTGGCATAAATCTCTCTGTAGACTTTGAAAATCTACTTCATTATCCACAACCCCTCCTATCTTAGTATCATCTGCATACTTACTAATCCAATTTACCACACCATCATTGATGTACATGACAAACAACAGTGGACCCAACACAGATCCCTGTAGCACCCCACTAGTCACTGGCCTCCAACCTGACAAACAACCATCCACCATTACTCTCTGGCATCTCCCATTCAGCCACTGTTGAGTCCATCTTGCTACTACACCATTAATACCCAACCATTGAACCTCCTTAACCAACCTTCCGTGAGGAACCTTGTCAAAGGCCTTACTGAAGTCCATATAGACAACATCCACTGCTTTACCCTCATCAATTTCCCGAGTAACCTCTTCAAAAAATTCAAGAAGATTAGTCAAACATGACCTTCCAGGCACAAATCCATGTTGACTGTTCCTAATCAGACCCTGTTTATCCAGATGCTCATATATATTATCTCTAAGTATCCTTTCCATTAATTTGCCCACCACTGACGTCAAACTAACAGGTCTATAATTGCTAGGTTTACTCTTGGACCCCTTTTTAAACAATGGAACAACATGCGCAGTACGCCAATCCTCCGGCACTATACAAAACTTAAAGCACACGGTATTGGGGGTTCAGTATTGATGTGGATAGAGAACTGGCTGGCAGACAGGAAGCAAAGAGTAGGAGTAAACGGGTCCTTTTCACAATGGCAGGCAGTGACTAGTGGGGTACCGCAAGGCTCAGTTCTGGGACCTCAGCTATTTACGATATATATTAATTATTTGTATGAGGGAATTGAATGCAACATCTCCAAGTTTGCGGATGACACGAAGCTGGGGGGCAGTGTTAGCTGTGAGGAGGATGCTAGGAGGCTGCAAGGTGACTTGGATAGGCTGGGTGAGTGGGCAAATGCATGGCAGATGCAGTATAATGTGGATGAAGGTGAGGTTATCCACTTTAACCATATAACCATATAACAATTACAGCACGGTGGTGGCAAAAATAGGAAAGTAGATTATTATCTGAATGGTGGCCGATTAGGAAAGGGGGAGATGCAACGAGACCTGGGTGTCATGGTACACCAGTCATTAAAAGTAGCCATGCAGGTGCAGCAGGCAGTGAAGAAGGCGAATGGTATGTTAGCATTCATAGCAAAAGGATTTTAGTATAGGAGCAGGGAGGTTCTACTGCAGTTGTACAGGGTCTTGGTGAGACCACACCTGGAGTATTGCGTACAGTTTTGGTCTCCTAATCTGAGGAAAGACATTCTTGCCATAGAGGGAGTACAGAGAAGGTTCACCAGACTGATTCCTGGGATGTCAGGACTTTCATATGAAGAAAGACTGGATAGACTCAGTTTGTACTCGCTAGAATTTAGAAGATTGAGGGGGGATCTTATAGAAACGTACAAAATTCTTAAGGGGTTGGACAGGGTAGATGCAGGAAGATTGTTCCCGATGTTGGGGAAGTCCAGAACAAGGGATCACAGTTTAAGGATAAGGGGGAAATCTTTTAGGACCGAGATGAGGAAATTTTTTTTCACACAGAGAATGGTGAATCTCTGGAATTCTCTGCCACAGAAGGTAGTTGAGGCCAGTTCATTTGCTATATTTAAGAGGGAGTTAGATGTGGCCCTTGTGGCTAAAGGGATCAGGGGGTATGGAGAGAAGGCAGGTACAGGATACTGAGTTGGATGATCAGCCATGATCATATTGAATGGCGGTGCAGGCTCGAAGGGCCGAATGGCCTACTCCTGCACCTATTTTCTACGTTCTATGTTTCTATGTTTCTATAGGAAGGAACTGCAGCTGCTGGTTTACACCGAAAATAGACACAAAATGCCGGAGTAACTCAGCAGGACAGGCAGTATCTCGGGATAGAAGGAATGGGCGATGTTTCGGGTGAGACTGAGAGTCAGGGGAGAGGGTGACTAGAGATATGTGGAAGGGTAATATGTGAAAAATGACAGATCAAAGCAGATGATGATCATGCAAATGTAGAATGGATTATTGTTGGCTGAGGGGAAGGTGACAATGAGGCAAACAATCAGCAAAATTAATCAGGAGGACAGTGGAACTGGTCAGAGAATTAGGGTGGGGGAGGGATGGAGAGAGAGTGAAAGCAAGGTTTACATGAAGTTAGAGAAGTCCATGTTCATACCAGCTGCCCAAGCAAAATATGAGGTACTGTTCCTCCAAGATGTGTCGGGCCTCATTCTGAAATGCAAATTGGGACTGTCGGTACCACAAGCCCATTTGATCACTGACTCCACAGAGGACCATGCATGAAATTTCTCATCCACCGTGGCGACCCATATCTCTCTGTGGATAGCTGACCAACTCTTAAGACCTGTAATGAGTTGTGACTAATGAAAGGACATGGTCTTAATTCATGCAACTGGCTGATATCTTGTTCTAAATACTTCAGTTATCAATGGCTTCTGGTTGTCAGTATAAATTACTTATGAACCAGTACAGGGGAATGCAGTCTGTCAACACCATATCCATTGAACATGTTGACTAAAGTAATTATAGGGTCTGTTCACCTTTTATGTTTGACATTGTCACATTTGATCAGCATGCAGTGAGCACAAACAGAAGATAATTTAAGGAAGGCACCACAATCAAGCATTTCATATTGCATTATAATGGCTTTGCCATTACATCCAGTCCTATTAAATAACTTGGAAAAAGATCCCTAAAGTAACTCCAAAATGAAACAAGAATAATCAAATTGTAACAACGTTTAGTTTAGTTGAAAGATACAGCGTGGATACAGGCCCTTCGGCCCACCGAGTCTGCACCGACTAGCGATTCCCGCACATTAACACTATCCTACACACACACTAGGTATAATCTTATACCTAGCCAATTAACCTACAAATCTGTACGTCTTTGGAGTGTGGGAGGAAACCGGAGCATTCGGAGAAAACCCACGCGGTCACAGGGAGAACGTACAAACTCTGTGCAGACAATACCCATAGTCGGGATCGAACCCGTGTCTCCGGCGCTGCAAACGCTGCAAGGCCGTAACGCTGAGTTAGTTACTCCAGCATTTCGTGTCTGTCTTCAAACTAAAGGGCACTGGTCCACACCTAGATTGGTGGCCAAAAAGCCAAACCATCGGTAATTTAAGACCTGAACACTAATATTTTTTCATGATTTTCATACAGTTTGATTGAAAGGATAACTGTTTGTTAGTATTATTCATAACTTTACCCAATTGTTGAAACAAGGATGCTGGTTTACAAACAAAATAGACACAAATTGTTTAGTTATGTTTAGTTTAGAGATACAACATGGAAATAGGCCCTTCGGTCAATTTTATCCGCACCGATCAATGATCACCTGTACACCAGTTCTATTCTACACACTGGGAACAATTTGCAGAAGCCAATTAACCTACAAAAATGCACATCTTTGGAATGTAGGAGGAAAACGGAGCATCCGGAAAAAACCCGGATACTCCACGGGGAGAATGTACAAACTCTGTACAGACAGCACCCATAATCAGGATTGAACCTGAGTCCCTGGCACTCTAAGGCAGCTACTGCACCATTCTACCACCCATGCTGGAGTAACTCAGCAGGTCAGGCAGCATCTTTGGAGAACAAGGATAAGTCAAGTCAAGTCAACTTTATTTGTCGCATACACATACAAGGTGTACAGCAAAATGAAAGTGGCAATGCCTGCGGGATTGTGCAAAACAACAGAACAGAACAGAACATGGTTCTGTTAGATGTTTGACCCACTGAATTACTTCAGCACTTTGTCATTTTTTACATCCATTTTTAATGCATTAGGAGGCAAAGAAGGAGGAAGACAGACAGAGATACATACATTTAAAAGTACAAACTAGACTGAATATGACAATCGAACAGGATATGTTGTTCGGTAGAGGTCTTCACATTGTCAATGACTGGGCACTTTTTTTGAATGACCAAGTAAAATATGGTGATCATGCAGGCATATGAGCTTGGGTGATGTCGTTAACATATTTATTTTATTTTTATTGCCTAGTTTGAAATGTTGACGGGGTCATTGCCTTTCCAAGGCAAGGACAGAAAGGAAACCATGGCATTGATCCTCAAGTAAGTTATTCTTGTAAAACCGTAAGATTTATCACCGCTTAATAAAACTAAACGCCAGTGCATTTTGCAACAGAACTTCTGATGCTTGGAGATAAAGGACAATCTTCAATAATTCACCAATTACACGATATTATAGCTGAACTAAACATTCCATTTTCCTTGCTGATGTATAATGAGAAGCAATGGTACTTTTAACCAAGTTGTCGTACGAGTGTAGTAATCCAGGTACATTATGGGGCTGTGTCACATGGTTTGCATTCCCTTGCCACTGAATGTACATATGTATGTACGAAAACCTGCTCATCCACTTAATCAGTCACAGAGTGATACAGTGTGGACACCGGCCCTTCGGCCCAACTTGCCCTCAATGGCCAACATGTCCCAGCTACACTGCCTGCATATCCCTCTAAACCTGTCCAATCCATGTACCTGTCCAACTGTTTCTTAAACGTTGGGATAGTCCCTGCATCAACTACCTCCTCTGGCAGCTTGTTCCATACACCCACTACCCTGTGTATGAAAAAATTACCCCTCAGATTCCTACTCTTTTCCCTTTTATCTTAAACCTATGTCCTCTGGTCCTCGATTCACCTACTCTGGGCAAGAGATTCTGTGCATCCACTCGATCTATTCCTCTCAAGATTTTGTACACCGCTATAAGATCACCCCTCATCCTTCTGCGCTCCAAGGAATAGAGGCCCAGCCTACTCAACCTCTCCCTATAGCTCAGGCCCTTGAGTCCTAGCACCGTCCTTGTAAATCTTCTCGGTACCCTTTCCAGCTTGACAACATAGAAACATAGAAATATAGAAATTAGGTGCAGGAGTAGGCCATTCGGCCCTTCGAGCCTGCACCGCCATTCAATATGATCATGGCTGATCATCCAACTCAGTATCCCGTACCTGCCTTCTCTACATACCCTCTGATCCCCTCCATACCCTCTGATCCCCTTAGGGCCACATCTATCTCCCTCTTAAATATAGCCAATGAACTGGCATCAACTACCCTCTGTGGCAGAGAGTTCCAGAGATTCACCACTCTCTGTGTGAAAAAAGTTCTCCTCATCTCGGTTTTAAAGGATTTCCCCCTTATCCTTAAGCTGTGACCCCTTGTCCTGGACTTCCCCAACATCAGGAACAATCTTCCTGCATCTAGCCTGCCCAACCCCTTAAGAATTTTGTAAGTTTCTATAAGATCCCCTCTCAATCTCCTAAATTCTAAATTCTAAACATCTTTCCTATAACACGTTGCCCAACTACTCAATACCAATATCACTTCACATGTAAGAGAGATGTGTGCATGGCATCTTTTCTGCTTAACTTTTTGCACCAAGCAGTGCCCTGCACAACTTGGGGAGATCATTTGCTTTGATGCCAACAGTTATATCTGGATGTACTTGATATTTCCTGGGAAATCAAATATCTGGTTTTCCCAATGGTTTAAACCAGCCTTCTCTGCATGTTTCCTTGCTCACAGGGTTAAACCTGGTGCAATCTCAATTGGCCCCATTCAAGCAGCGACTTGGAAGAAAGATATTTCTCTTTTTACTTTAGTTAAGTGAATTTTGACATTTTAAATGGACTCTTAATGCATATGTTTGCTGGTGTCTTGTTCCACCTGTGATGTGCATTTATGTATGTCAGGAATTTGAACAGGCTTTCAATGCACCCTGCTAATAATATTGGGTATGAGAGGTGTGAGTGTGGTAAAGGGCACTGGCTGCCATAGCTGTTGGCAAGCTGAAAGGCTGAGAGGATGCCCCTCCCTAGTGGGAGAGTCTAGCCTCAGAATTAAAGGACGTTCCTTCAGGAAGGAGAAGAGGAGGAATTTCTTTAGTCATTCTGTGGTGAATCTGTTGAAATCTTTGCCACAGGAGGCTGTGGAGGCAAAGTCAGTGGATATTTCTAAGGCAGAGATAGATAGATTCTTCATTATTATGGGTCAGGGGTTATGTGGAGAAGGCAGGAGAATGGGGTCAGGAGGGAGAGATAGATCAGCCATGTTTGAATGGCGGAATAGACTTGATAGGCCGAATGGCCTAATTCTGCTCGTATCACTTGCGACTTATGACCTGATGACCTGTTCTGTGGGTGCAACAGTCTTTGTAGAGCCAACTGTGCCACACTGAGGTGCTGGAAACCGACTCCCAGTAACAGACTGGGTCAGAGCCTCTTCTGGACCACACAGACCACACACAGGGGCATGCAGCCAGCATTTTAAGTTGGGAAAGAGTTGTCTAATTATCTGAAAAGGTGAAATAATTGCCTCAGATCTATTTTGAAAAGAGGCAGTAAATCGAGATTGAGCTCTTTCACTCAATTACGCGCTGAATCACTTAATTGTGACTGTTATAAAAATCATATAGAGAGTTTAAGCTTTCTCTATTCATGCTACACAAAAGAATAAGATTATCAGTATTAATAAAAGACTGTAACTCTTTAATTTTCCATAACTTCACAAGATTCCTGTAAAAGCATTTGGAATTTTCATGCATTTTATAATTTATTCTCTAGTTTCCCAGACAATGTTTAATGCATAACAAGATACACTGAGATGGGTGTTTAGGCAAATAAAGAATTGTATGTTATGATGTCCAAAGTGAATGGGGAACTTGTCTGACTTTTGGTGAATTAGTAAGACAAACGTCCGATATCTGAAATATGAAATCTGGCCTGTCATCAGACAGCTGATTTTGGCCGGGGTATCGATGTAACAATACAATTTAACATTCTTGGCTGAGGAAGAAAGTTAGTTCCAGAGTTCCTGGTCCTGATTATTAACTGGTAATCCCTCCTGGAGAGAGGTCCAAAGACATATGGGTTTGTAGTTCAATTGGCTTGGTATAAATGTCAAATTGTCCCCAGTGTGTGTAGGGTAGTGCTAATGTGCAGGGATCACTGATCAGTATGGACTCGGTGGGCTGAAGGGCCTGCTTCCACACTGTATCCCTAAACTAAAAAATGAAAGTATTAAATAAGTACAGAATATCATTCACTTGGATTGGCCACTGTGACTCATCAGCAGGTTGCCAGTACCTTTCTTGGATCTCAGTTGTCAAATGGTTGTTTAGCAGAAATCATAAGATCATAAGTGATAGTTGAATTAGGCCATTCTGCCCATTTAGTCTACTCTGCCATTCAATCATGGCTGATCTATCTCTCCCTCCTAACCTCATTCTCCTGCCTTCTCCCCATAACCCCTAACACCCGTACTAATCAAGAATCTATCTACCTCTGCCTTAAATATATCCACTGACTTTGCCTCCATTGCCTTCTGTGGCAAAGAATTCCGCAGATTCACCACCCTCTGACTAAAGAAATTCCTGCTCTTCTCCTTCTTAAAAGAACATCCTTTAATTCTGAGGCTATGGCCTCTAGTCCTAGACTCTCCCACTAGTGTAAACATCCTCTCCACATTCATTCTATCCGAGCCTTTCACTGTTCTGCACGCTTCAATGAGGTCCTCCCCTCAAATATCAGTGGGGACCACCCCTTGGCAAGACTGTTTTCAGGAGAAGAATCGAAAGATAAGGAATGGAAGGGAAATAAGAGAGAAATACACTGCTCAACATTACTTTAAGATAATTCTGATTGATTTAATAACTGAAAATATCTGTTGTGTTTATCTTCTAGAGCCAAACTGGGAATGCCACAATTCTTAAGCCCAGAAGCCCAGAGCCTTTTGAGAGCACTTTTCAAGCGGAATCCTTGCAACAGACTAGGTAGATATGGTTTACAGCTTCCTCACCAATTGTATTGCCGGCTATACGTGCAGATACTACATTTGATCATTTTCATTACCCGACGTCAGGTTAGTTTTAGAGATACAGCATGGTTTACTTTAAAGATACAGTGTGGAAACAGGCCCACCGAGTCCGCACCAATCAGCGATCTCTGCACATTAACACTTCTAGGGACATTAACACACTAGGGGCGATTTACATTTAAACCAAGTCAATTGAACGACAAACCTGTACGTCTTTAGAAAGTGGGGGGAAACCGAAGATCTCGGAGAAAACCCAAGCAGAACATACAAACTCCGTACCGACAGCATCCAGATTGAAGCGGGTCTCTTGCACTGTAAAGCAGTAGCTCTATCACTACGCCACCATGCCGCCCTTAATCTAAATGTTATTTTACAAGGGAACTGCTCATTTGATAATAAAGAATACAATAGTTAACACACGTGGGGACCGTGAAACAAATTAATTGGTTTATTTTGACTTGGTTCTGTTTCTCAGCTCTTCCAATTTGTAAGATTTTTTTCTGCTGCTTTGTTAAATTGTCATGTTATTGTCTTTTAATCATTTTACGCACGTCAATATTATTATGGAGAAGACATATAACAATTTACAGCACGGAAACAGGCCATCTCGACCCTTCTAGTCCGTGCCGAACACGTATTCTCCCCTAGTCCCATACACCTGCACTCAGACCATAACCCTCCATTCCTTTCCCGTCCATATAACTATCCAATTTATTTTTAAATGATAAAAACGAACCTGCCTCCACCACCTTCATGGAAGCTCATTCCACACAGCCACCACTCTCTGAGTAAAGAAGTTCCCCCTCATGTTACCCCTAAGCTTCTGTCCCTTAATTCTCAAGTCCCGTCCCCTTGTTTGAATCTTCCCTACTCTCAGTGGGAAAAGCTTATCCACGTCAACTCTGTCTATCCCTCTCATCATTTTAAAGACCTCTATCAAGTCCCCCTTAACCTTCTGCGCTCCAAAGAATAAAGCCCTAACTTGTTCAACCTTTCTCTGTAACTTAGTTGCTGAAACCCAGGCAACATTCTAGTAAATCTCCTCTGTACTCTCTCTACATCATATCAAGTTACGATGTAACTACGTTTAATCTAAACCATGCACAAAGATTTGCTGGTTTAACATCACATACCAAGAAAATAAATAATTGCATATGTGATATAAGCTTTCAGTTCAGTCGCATTACCATACGGGGCAGTAGATGTGTATAGACACAAAATGCTGGAGTGAGACGGGCAGCCTCTCTAGATGGAGGGATTAGATGATGTTTTGCATTGAGACCCTCCTTAGACATAGACATAGAGACATAGAAAATAGGTACAGGAGTAGGCCATTCGGCCTCGAGCCAGCACTGCCATGCAATATAATCATGGCTGATCATCCAAAATCAAGTACCCCATTCCTACTTTCTCTCCATATCCCTTGATTCCTCAGACTAAGATTCAGATCAGATTCAGATTCAATTTTAATTGTCATTTTTTTTTTTTTTTTTTTTTTTTTTTTTTAAGAGTCAGGGGAGAGGGAAACGAGAGGTAATGAAGAATGGGTACTCTCACAACTTTTTAAGAAAGGTTTAGATGACCATTTGTAAAACCATGACATGGAAGTCCACATATCGAGAACTCTGAAATGTGAAGAATGGTCTCGACCCCAAACATCACCAGTTCCATCCCTTCAGAGATGTTGCCTGTCCCGCTGAGTTCCTCCAGCATTTTTGTGTCTATCTTCAATGGGATTGCATGGATAACGCACCAAAATGCTGGAGCAACTCAGCGGGACAGGCAGCATCTTTGGAGAGAAGGAACGGGTGACGTTTTGGGAGGGTCCTGCCCCGAATTGTCACCCATTCCTTCTCTCCAGAGATGCTGCCTGTCCCACTGAGTTACTCCTGCATTTTGTGTCTACGTTCGATTTCAACCAGGATCTGCAGTTCTTTCTTACACATTTTGTCCGCTCCACTGCAAAATCTCCTCAAGCCCCAGACATGGTGGGCCAAACAGTGTGAGCACCTTGATTCCAAGTCCCAATTATATACATTTCAGTTGGTGTTCTGCATATTATCGATCAAGATGTTGCGCTTTCTGAAACAATGATTTCCCAGAAGCATTGATTCCTTAGTTTGTGTTTTATATTGGTTTAAAGGTGCCGGATCTGATGGAGTTGAGGAGATAAAACGCCACAGTTACTTTGGAACTATAGACTGGAACGTAAGTGCCTTACTATCATTCTGAAGTCCAGCGTGTTAATTTTTTCTATAGTCAATGAGATTGAACATGAATGTGATTTATTGTTCCTAATCTCCTGCAAGACATTCCCACCGCTTTATCAACACCAGGTGGAAGGGGGAAGGGAAAGGGGAAAGGGATTGTGGGGATAAATGGATGCATATCCGGGTGGATATCCAGCACTGGGACAGGAAGGGGTTGGTCAGTTACCCCAAATTGGAGAATCCAGTGTTCATACCATTGGGCTGTAAGCTGCACAAGCGGAATATCAGGCACTGTTTCTCCAGTTTGCATGTGGCCACACTCTTGAAATTGAAGAGGCTGAGGTCAGAAAGGTCAGGGACGGACAGCGAAATGGAGCTGAAATGGTTATTATCTGGAGATCTAGTGGGCCTGCGGGACTGTGCAAGTGTTCACGCCTAGTTCACGCTGGGTCTTGTCGATGTAAAGGAGGCCCATATCAGGAGCACTAAATGCAGCAGATGAGGTCAAGTCAAGTCAAGTTTATTTGTCACATACACATACGAGATGTGCAGTGAAATGAAAGTGGCAATGCTCGCGGACTTTTGTGCAAAAGACAAACAACAAAACAACCAAACAAATTATAAACACAATCATAACACACATATTCTTTTACATAATAAATAATGGAAGGAAAAACGTTCAGTAGAGTTAGTCCCTGGTGAGATAGGTGTTTACAGTCCGAATTGCCTCTGGGAAGAAACTCCTTCTCAACCTCTCGGTTCTCACCGCATGGCAACGGATGCGTTAAAGGAGGTGCCTGTGAACATCTGTCTCATATGCAAAGGCATCTGGGGTCCCGAGATGGATGTGAGCGAGGAGGTGTAGGGACATGTTTACACCTCCTGTAGTTGCAAAGGGAAATACGTGGAGTGGGGGAGATTGAGTGGGAATGCATGTATGAACCAAGGAGTGGATGAGGGAGTTGTCTCTGTGGAAGGTGAAGAGGGGTAGGGTATATCCACACCTCACATTCCCCTTGGGTAGTTTACAATCCAACATTGAATACTCTAATTTTTGGTAACTAATCAAGAAGCCTCGTGGTTGCCTTCCCCGAAATAACAATGATCTATTCTACATTTTCCTTGAGCTTTGTCCCCTTTGATCTCTCGTGTTCACACCTTACCCTTCCATATCTCTGTGTCTCCCTCTCACCTGACTCAATCTAAAGAATGGTCTCGACCCGAAACGTCACCCATTCCTTCTATCCAAAGATGCTGCCTGACTTGCTGAGTTGCTCCAGCATTTTGTGTCCCCCCCCCCCCCCCCCCCCCCCCCCCCCCCCCCTCTCTTCACTGTGCCCCACCTTGATGTGTACACATTTTCCCCCTCATTCCAGCCCCACCTTGCTCTTCCCTCATTGCCTTCCACCAAATCCCATTCTCTGGCTTCACAGTTCACGCCTTTCCTCTCCTAATGCCTTTTGTCCTTTCCTCTGTGACCTTTGCCAACCATTGAATTGAATTGAATTGAATGGAATGCTATTTATTGTCATTCAAACCTAGGTTTGAACAAAATTACATTTACTACAGTTTTTTACATTACAAAAAAACCCAAGACCCACAGTTAACACAGTTTACATAAACATCCATCACAGTGAGTCTCCAACATCTCCTCACTGTGATGGAAGGCAAAGTCTTATCTCTTCCCTTTATTCTTCACCTGCGGTCCAACTGCGAACCAGAGGACATAGGTTTATGGTGAAGGGGGAAAGATTTAATAGGAATCGGAGGGGTACTTTTTTCACACAAAAGGTGGTGGGTGTATGGAACGAGCTGCCAGAGGAGGTAGTTGAGGCAGTGACTATCCCATTGTTTAAGAAATAGTTGGACAGGTACATGGATAGGACAGGTTTGGGGGGATATGGACCTAGTGCAGGCAGGTGGGACTAATGTAGCTGGGACATGTTGGCCGGTGTGGGCAAGTTGGGCCAAAGAGCCTGTTTCCATGCTGTATCACTCTATGACACTGTCAGCAAGGATGAGTTGCCTGAAGTGCCTGTTTCCTTATTGTATAAGACAATAAAATGATTGCAGTGGAATAAATAAACTCCCAATAAAAAGTGTTTTGTTAGATTTGATAATATTTGACTCTACTAATATAATAAATATCAAAAGAGGTTGAGGTTATACCAAACTTTCCATGAAACATATTTTTAGTTTCCTCCATGCAGTGTCCAACAGTTTTAAACACCATGTATTTTACAGAGCAATTACTGTGCTAATAAAGGCATGCATTCCAAATTAATGAAAAGGCATTCATCATTGTATCCAAAAACGGTTGAAACTAAAATTCATCCTATTTATCCCTGAGTGACCAAAATATGTTATTTACCAACAGAAGTTATACAGGAAGGAAATTAAACCACCATTTAAACCAGCTGTAGGAAGACCAGAAGATACATTCCACTTTGATCCTGAATTCACGTCAAGGACACCAACAGGTTAGTGGTATTTTTGTTTTAAGTCTCGGACTTGCTCAGCTGAAATTCACCCAATAACCATCAAGGTGGTAATCTTGACTTAATATGAAAATGTATAATGGGTGTTAATGAATCTGCCGCTCTTATATATAATGGGGATAAATGTTCCCCACTACGGGTGCTGTCTGTACGGAGTTTGTACGTTCTCCCCGTGACCTGCGTGGGTTTTCTTCCGAGATCTTCGGTTTCCTCCCGCGCTCCAGAGATGTACAGGTTTGTAGGTTATTTGGCTTGTTATACATGTAAAATTGTCCCTAGTGTGTGTCGGATAGTGTTAATGTGCGGGAATCGCTGCTCGTTGCGGACTCAGTGGGCTAAAGGGTTCCTCGCTGTATCGCTAAATAAAAATGTTTTTCACCCTGCCATAGGGAGAATGTCATTAGGCTAAAAAGAGTTCAGAGAAGATTTATGAGGATATTTCCAGAACTCGAGGGGCTGCACATGGAGACAGGTTGGGCAGTCTCGAACCTTATTCCTTGGAGCGCAGGAGACTGAGAGGAGATTTTATAGTGTATACAATTATGAGGGGGACAGATAGGGTAAATGCACAGAATCTTTGACCCTGGATTGAGGAATTGAGGATGTAAGTTTAAGGTGAGAAGAGCAAGATGTACCACAAACCTGAGGGGCAACATTTTGTGGATAGATGGAATAAGATGCCTTAGACTGCTACAATAACAGCATTTCAATAACACTTGGATGGGTACATGCATAGGAAAGGTTTAGAGGACCATAGGCCAAATGTAGGCAAATGGGTCTACCCTAAATGGGGCAGCTTGGTCAGCATGGACCAAATTGGTCCAAACCACCTGTTTCCGCACTGTGACCCCATGACTTTATGACTCTTTTGGCTATATAATGAAATTACTTGTTCGTATGAAGTTCATAGTAAACGATATATGGTAATGATGAATACAACAACAAATAGACACAACACAAATAAATATAGAAACTAGCCCAAAATGCCAACATGGTTAGCCTGGACAGGGTAGGCCAAATGGTCTGTTTTTATGTTATTTAGCTGAATGATTCTATGAATGCAAAATAGCAGAATGGTGCAGAGATTGCAGAGCAATCGGAAGTGGTGCAAAAATTACTAATGTAGAATGATGGAAATAACCAAATAAAGTCGAGCTGAGAGTAAGATTTCTAGGCAGAGAGGGTGAATGAGGTGACTGGTGCAGGTGTCTGATAGCAACGGACAAGAAGCCATTCTACAATCTAGATACCCTGGTCCTTGCAGGTTTTAATGTGTGACTTCTTCCTATGTATTCCCACATTGGACATAGCTTTAACCATATAACCATATAACAATTACAGCACGGAAACAGGCCATCTCGGCTCTACAAGTCCGTGCCGAACAACTTTTTTCCCTTAGTCCCACCTGCCTGCACTCATACCATAACCCTCCATTCCCTTCTCATCCATATGCCTATCCAATTTACTTTTAAATGATACCAACGAACATGCCGCCACCACTTCCACTGGAAGCTCATTCCACACCGCTACCACTCTCTGAGTAAAGAAGTTCCCCCTCATGTGACCCCTAAACTTCTGTCCCTTAATTCTGAAGTCATGTCCTCTTGTTTGAATCTTCCCTATTCTCAAAGGGAAAAGCTTGTCCACATCAACTCTGTCTATCCCTCTCATCATTTTAAATACCTCTATCAAGTCCCCCCTTAACCTTCTGCGCTCCAGAGAATAAAGACCTAACTTATTCAACCTATCTCTGTAACTTAGTTGTTGAAACCCAGGCAACATTCTAGTAAATCTCCTCTGTACTCTCTCTATTTTGTTGACATCCTTCCTATAATTGGGCGACCAAAATTGTACACCATACTCCAGATTTGGTCTCACCAATGCCTTGTACAATTTTAACATTACATCCCAGCTTCTATACATAGAAACATAGAAATTAGGTGCAGGAGTAGGCCATTCGGCCCTTCGAGCCTGCACCGCCATTTAATATGATCATGGCTGATCATCCAACTCAGTATCCCGTACCTGCCTTTTCTCCATACCCTCTGATCCCCTTGGCCACAAGGGCCACATCTAACTCCCTCTTAAATATAGCCAATGAACTGGCCTCAACTACCCTCTGTGGCAGAGAGTTCCAGAGATTCACCACTCTCTGTGTGAAAAAAGTTTCTCCTCATCTCGGTTTTAAAGGATTTCCCCCTTATCCTTAAGCTGTGACCCCCTTGTCCTGGACTTCCCCAACATCGGAAACAATCTTCCTGCATCTAGCCTGTCCAACCCCTTAAGAATTTTGTAAGTTTCTATAAGATCCCCTCTCAATCTCCTAAACTCTAGAGAGTATAAACCAAGTCTATCCAGTCTTTCTTCATAAGACAGTCCTGACATCCCAGGAATCAGTCTGGCGAACCTTCTCTGCACTCCCTCTATGGCAATAATGTCCTTCGTCAGATTTGGAGACCAAAACTGCACGCAATACTCCAGGTGTGGTCTCACCAAGACTCTATACAACTGCAGTAGAACCTCCCTGCTCCTATACTCAAATCCTCTTGCTATGAAAGCCAACATGCCATTCGCTTTCTTTACTGCCTGCTGCACCTGCATGCCTACCTTCAATGACTGGTGTACCATGACACCCAGGTCTCGCTGCATCTCCCCCTTTCCCAATCGGCACCGTTTAGATAATAATCTGCTTTCCCGTTTTTGCCACCAAAATGGATAACCTCACATTTATCCACATTAAACTGCATCTGCCAAACATTTGCCCACTCACCCAGCCTATCCAAGTCACCTTGCAGTCTCCTAGCATCCTCCTCACACCTAACACTGCCCCCCAGCTTAGTGTCATCCGCAAACTTGGAGATATTGCCTTCAATTCCCTCATCCAGATCATTAATATATATTGTAAATAGCTGGGGTCCCAGTACTGAGCCTTGCGGTACCCCACTAGTCACTGCCTGCCATTGTGAAAAGGACCCGTTTACTCCTACTCTTTGCTTCCTGTTTGCCAGCCAGTTCTCTATCCACATCAATACTGAACCCCCAATGACATGTGCTCTAAGTTTGCATACTAATCTCTTATGTGGGACCTTGTCGAAAGCCTTCTGGAAGACCAGATACACCACATCCAATGGTTCTCCCCTATCCACGCTACTAGTTACATCCTCGAAAAATTCTATAAGATTCGTCAGACATAATTTACCTTTCGTAAATCCATGCTGACTTTGTCCAATGATTTCACCACTTTCTAAATGTGCTGCTATCCCATCTTTAATAACTGACTCTAGCAGTTTCCCCACTACCGATGTTAGGCTAACTGGTCTGTAATTCCCCGTTTTCTCTCTCCCTCCCTTCTTAAAAAGTGGGGTTACGTTTGCTACCCGCCAATCCTCTGGAACTACTCCAGAATCTAAGGAGTTTTTGAAAGATTATTACTAATGCATCCACTATTTCTGGAGCTACTTCCTTAAGTACTCTGGGATGCAGCCTATCTGGCCCTGGGGATTTATCGGCCTTTAATCCATTCAATTTACCCAACACCACTTCCCGACTAACCTGGATTTCACTCAATTCCTCCACCTCCTTTGACCCGCGGGCCCCTGCTATTTCCGGCAGATCATTTATGTCTTCCTTAGTGAAGACGGAACCAAAGTAGTTATTCAATTGGTCCGCCATATCCTGGTTCCCCATGATCAACTCACCTGTTTCTGACTGCAAGGGACCTACATTTGTTTTAACTAATCTCTTTCTTTTCACATATCTATAAAAACTTTTGCAGTCAGATTTTATGTTCACTGCCAGTTTTCTTTCATAATCCATTTTTCCTTTTCTAATTAAGCCCTTCGTCCTCCTCTGCTGGTCTCTGAATTTCTCCCAGTCCTCCGGTATGCTGCTTTTTCTGGCTAGTTTGTACGCATCATCCTTTGCTTTGATACTATCCCTGATTTCCCTTGTTATCCATGGATGCACTACCTTCCCTGATTTATTCTTTTGCCAAACTGGGATGAACAATTTTTGTAGTTCATCCATGCAGTCTTTAAATGCCTTCCATTGCATATCCACCGTCAACCCTTTTAGAATTAATTGCCAGTCAATCTTGGCCAATTCACGTCTCATACCCTCAAAGTTACCTTTCTTTAAGTTCAAAACCATTGTTTCTGAATTAACAATGTCACTCTCCATCCTAATGAAGAACTCAACCATATTATGGTCACTCTTGCCCAAGGGGCCACGCACAACAAGACTACTAACTAACCCTTCCTCATTACTCAATACCCAGTCTAAAATAGCCAGCTCTCTCGTTGGTTCCTCTACATGTTGGTTTAGATAACTATCCCGTATACATTCCAAGAAATCCTCTTCCTCAGCACCCCTGCCAGTTTGATTCACTCAATCTATATGTAGATTGAAGTCACCCATTATAACTGCTTTGCCTTTGTCGCAAGCATTTCTAATTTCCTGTTTGATGCCATCCCCAACTTCACTACTACTGTTAGGTGGCCTGTACACAACACCCACCAGCGTTTTCTGCCCCTTATTGTTTCGCAGCTCTACCCATACCGATTCCACATCCTCCAAACTAATGTCCTTCCTTTCCATTGCGTTAATCTCCTCTCTAACCAGCAACACTACCCCAACTCCTTTTCCTTTCTCTCTATCCCTCCTGAATATTGAATATCCCGGGATGTTCAGCTCCCAGCCTTGGTCACCCTGGAGCCATGTCTCCGTGATCCCAACTATATCATAATCATTAATGGCTATCTGCACGTTCAACTCATCCACCTTATTACGAATACTCCTTGCATTGAGACACAAAGCCTTCAGGCTTGTTTTTACAACGCTCTTACCCCTTATACAATTATGTTGAAAAGTGGCCCTTTTTGATTTTTGCCCTGGTTTTGTCTGCCTGCCACTTTTACTTTTCACCTTGCTACCTATTGCTTCTACCTTCATTTTACACCCCCCTGCCCCTCTGCTCTTGTACCCATCCCCCTGCCACATTAGTTTAAATCCTCCCCGACAGCAGTAGCAAACACCCCCCCAAGGACATTGGTTCCATTCCAGTCCAGGTGCAGACCGTCCTGTTTGTACTGGTTTATACTCAATGCTCTGATTTATAAAGGCTAGCATACCAAAAGCTTTCTTTACCACCCTATCTATATGAGATTCCACCTTCAAGGAACTATGCACGGTTATACCCAGATCCCTCTGTTCAACTGTATTCTTCAATTCCCTATCATTTACCATGTACGTCCTATTTTGATTTGTCCTGCCAAGGTGTAGCACCTCACATTTATACAGCATTAAACTCCATCTGCCATCTTTCAGCCCATTTTTCCAAATGGCCTAAATCACTCTGTAGACTTTGGAAATCCTCTTCATTATCCACAACACCCCTTATCTTGGTATCATCTGCATACTTACTAATCCAATTTACCACACCTTCATCCAGATCATTGATGTACATGACAAACAACAAAGGACCCAACACAGATCCCTGAGGCACCCCACTAGTCCCCTGCCTCCAAGACATAGACACAAATGTGACATAGACACAAAATGCTGGAGTAACTCAACGGGACAGGCAGCATCTCTGGAGAGAAGGAATGGGTGATGTTACAGGAAGAGACCCTTCTTCAGACTGATCAATATTGACATCTTGTAGGAGGGAATTGTGTCTAATATCGGTACCCTGAATCTGGCTTTATTTGCGGCCCGGTTTAGATGGGCACAGACACAAAGAAAACATCATGTTGATCAGTGGTGACTCACCCGAACAAGTCAGGTTATTGAAGGCCTTAACAGTGCATACTGAGAAACACACTGAGAGTATCCAAAGTGCTTCAAAGATTCACTGTACCTACGGCATAGAAGTATAAAGTCATAGTCTTACTGCATGGAAACGGGCCTTTCGGCCCAACTTCCCAACCTCGGCCAACATGTTCCATCTACACTAGTCACTCCTGCCTGTGTTGAGCTCCTCTCCTATCCATGTACCTGTCTAAATGTCTCCAAATGTTTGCATTTTCATATTATCATGACAATGGTTACATGTAGATTCTACAGTCATTGTTGATCAATGTCTCTGTGACCTTTTGGCTTTGTCTTTCCCCGGAGTTATCTTTAACCCCTTATGCTCCCTATTACTTTGCATACCATTCTTCCTGTGTGTATAACACCTCAGTCTTATGGTGCGTCTCACACCAAAACCCAATGAATTTAGCAGCATCAACATTCAAGAAGAATTTGGGACAGTAATTGCCAAGGCCATAAGCATCTGGATGAATTTTGAGGGGCATACGTCCCAGAGATTGTAGCATTTCACTGACTCTGTCAGGCATTCCTTCACATTGATCAGTGAATAGGCAAGTGAGACCCAGCCAAACTGCAAGGCTATAGTATTTCCTTGTTACAATGCCCTCTGCCCAGGTGAAAGCTTGTGGGATATCCAGCCATCACCACAATTATAAACAGGGTGGTGAATCTGTGGAATTCTTTGCCACAGAAGGCTGTGGAAGCCAAGTTAAGGCAGAGATAGATAGATTCTTGATTAGAACGGGCATCAGTGGTTATGGTGAGAAGGCAGGAGAATGGGGTTAGGAGGGAGATATAGATCAACTATGATACAATGGCGGAGTAGACTAGGTGGGCCAAGTGGCCTAATTCTGCTCCTATTACTATGAAGTTATGAACCTATGAACATATGTAATCATCAGGATGCATAACCAGGTTACCTGGACACCTGATAAACAGTACATTTCAAAACAAATGTTTAAGAAGGAACTGCAGATGCTGGAAAATCGAAGGTAGACAAAAATGCTGGAGAAACTCAGTGTGTGAGGCCTATTTCTAAAGAAGGATTTTGACCCGAAACGTTGCCTATTTCCTTCGCTCCATTGATGCTGCCTCACCCGCTGAGCTTCTCCAGAATTTTTGTCTACCTTCCATTTCAATAGAAAGTTGTTAATTGTGCAGCAATTATCAAAAGTCTTGATCGTGTAGTGGAATTATGATAAATATAAGTTCACTGGATGAAGGAACCTATTTATATTGTAAAACCATAACACGTGCAAAATCTTTCTGGAATTTAGGGAACTACTAAATGTCCAGAGGGTTATTGCAATTGGGCAGGAAAGTGACATTGAGTTCACGATCAGATAAGTCATGATTTCAGTGAATGGTGGAGCAGGCTTGAGTTGCCTTATGACATTCCCTGCCCTGGTTTTTTATTTTATTTCAGAATGCCTGGCTCATTGTGGACGGCACGGTGGCGCAGCGGTAGAGTTGCTGCCTTGCAGCACCGGAGACCCGGGTTCGATCCCAACTACGGGTGCTGTCTGTACGGACCTGCGTGGGTTTTCTCCGAGATCTTTGGATCCTCCCACACTCCAAAGACATACATGTTTGTAGGTTAATTGGCTTGGAATAGGTGTAAAATGTCCCTAGTGCATGTATGATAGTGTTAGTGTGCGGATATCCCAGGTTGGTGCAGACTTGGTGGGTCAAAGGACCTGTTTCCATGCTGTATCTCTAAAATAAAACTAAACTAAACGAAACAAATAAAAGTGCAGATGGTAATAAGTATGTTTGTGCCAAACTAATGCTAATCCTGGTGTGAACATTGTTGAACTATATAGCATGATAAAGGAATATCTTTGTTGTGTGTGATTGCAGTTCAGTAATTGACGCCTAGTTCTTTTATGCCAAAAATGAATCTCAGCAATTTAAATTTATTCATAAGATTTGCGTGGAGATCTAACTGAAATTTTACACTTGGCCTCTTCTGCCTGTGGAGCTGAATTGAAGATAATTACACCTCCTCGAATCTATCCCTCATATGCTGAATTAGTCATTGTTTTCACCGAATTAGTGGCATACAGGCTAGGCTGTAGAACTGCTCTCAGTTTAATTCTTTAATATTTTAGTTTGGAGTTATAGCACAGAAACAGGCCCTTTGGCCCACCGAGTCCACACTGACCACCGATCCCCACTCACTTACACTACCCTACGCACACTAGGGACAATTTACTTTTATACCAAGCCAATTAACCTACAAACCCGTACGTCTTTGGAGTGTGGGAGGAAGCCGAAGATCTTAGTAAAAACGACGCAGGACACGGGGAGAACGTACAAACTCCGTACAGACAGCACCCACAGTTGGGATCGAATATATGATATATTGAAGATATTATACTACAGCAAAAACTGAAATATTGGACGCACTCAGTGGGTTAAGCGATGTTCAAGAGGTAGAAACATCTTTGACATTTCAGGTCAGCTGAAGAAGGGTGTTGATCCAAAACGTTGCCTCTCCATGTTCTCCTGAGACCCTCTGAGCTACTCCAGCATGGCATCTTTTCAACAAAACTGGAAAAGTGCAAAAACAAGTGTTCCTTAAGTTGTACAAAGAGGGAGGGTGAAGACAATTGAGGAAATGTCTGTGTAAAAGTGCAGGCCAAATTGTTACGATGGAAAATTAATTTATAAACCAACAGTCAGAGAAGGAAAACAAAGGAAACAAATTGAAACAGAAAGTATAGCCGCATCTGTGGAGAAAAGGATCTAATAGAAACATATACAATTCTTAAGGGATTGGACTGGGTGAGATGCAGGAAAAATGTTCCCGATGTTGGTGGAGTCCAGAACCAGGGGTCACTGTTTAAGAATAAGAGGTGGGCCATTTAGGACTGAGATGAGGTAAAGCTTTTTCACCCAGAGTTTTGAATCTGTGCAATTCTCTGCCACAGAAGGCAGTGGAGGCCAATTCACTGGATGTATTCAATAGAGAGTTGGATATAGCTCTTAGGGCTAACGGGGTCAAGGCATATGGGGAGAAAGCAGGAACGGGGTACAGATTCTGGATGAACAGCCATGATCATATTGAATGGCGGTGCTGGCTCGAAGTGCTGAATGGCCTACTCCTACACCTATTTTCTATGTTTCTATGAAATAAAAGGTTGGTTTATTGAAATGGTTAAATTGAATATTGAATCAGACTGAAGACAGGTTCCGTTCCTGAAGCTTTCAATGGACATTGGAGCATTGAAGAAGGCCAGAACAGAGAGGACAGAATGGGAATGGGATGGAGATATGACAGTCAATAAGAAGCTCATTGTTGACCTTCTGGTCTGAATCGAGATACTCTGGGTATCATGCCACCGTCTCTAGAATTGTTCCCGTGGAATGGGCAGCAGACATGAAGCTACTTTTTAAGTTTATGTTAGATGAGTTTAGAGATACAGAGTGGAAACAGGCCCGTAGGCCCACCGAGTCCGCACCGATCAACGACCCCCCCGCACATTAACACTATCCTACACACACACAAGACAATTTACACTTATTTCAAGCCAATTAACCTATAAACCTGTACGTCTTTGGAGTGGGGGAGGAAACCAAAGATGGTGGCGAAAACCCACGCAGGTCACGGGGAGAACGTACAAACAGACAGCACCCGTAGTAGGGATCGAACCCAGGTCTCTGGCACTGTAAGCGCTGTAAGGCAGCAACTCTACCGTTGCGCCACTGCTCCTCCCTTACTGCTTCATAAAAGAGTGGGCTAGTAATGACGGACCAGATAGCACCAAGGGTTTGTGTGCTTTTTTTGGTCAGCTCACCTATAAAGGATGGACTTCCTTTAAGAAACTGGTGTATAATCAGCCCTTTTGCTACAAACAACCGATTCTAACAGCCCTTGCTATCTTCCTTATCTTTTATTGTCCAGCAAATCATCCTCGTGACAGCTCCCCAAACATAACTTACAGTTACTTTGGACTAGGGTTTCCTCTCCCTTTGCCCTGACATTACCGAGTCAATGTGGGGTTCATTAATTCATGCGATAGGAGCTGAATTAGGCCATCAAATCTACTCTGCCATTCAATCATGGCTGATCTATCTCTCCCCCCCTATCCCCATTCTCCTGTCTTCTCCCCATAACCCGTCACACCCGTACTAATCAAGAATCGATCAATCTCTGCCATAAAAATATCCATTGACTTGGCCTCCGTAGCCTTCACCACAGATTCACCACCCTCTGACTAAAGAAATTCCTCCCTGCCTCCTTCCTAAACTAATGTCCTTTAATTCTGAGGCGCCTAAACGCTCCCACTAGTGGAAACATCCTCTCCACATCCACTCTATGCAGTCTTTTAGCAAACTTTTCTCTAGTCCACTTTCCTACTTAATTTATCTTACAACAATCTAAAATATTGGCAATCTCTCAAAGTTTATTTACAGCATGATCAAAAGTAAACACTCCTTCAGTGATAGATTACCTTTGAGATACTAGATTGTTAAACTAGGATTGCAAATTCAAGGAGAGCTGGGCAGTTTAATTGGAAAGTGGCCAAAATGTGGTTGGGATCATGTTGCACAATTAATCTATTTGGCCCAGTGGAAGTAAACACATTAAATTTATTCTGCTGTTTGTTGTTATCATTCCTGTGTTTAGCCAGCCGGGACCATTTCTTGCCTTAGCACATAATTATGAATAATCAGCATTGATTCAAGCTAGAGACACAAGGAACTGCAGATGCTGGAATCTTGAACAAAACATAAAGTGCTGGAGTAACTGACCAGGTCAGTCAGCATCAGTTGAGGAATTGGATAAATTATGTTTCGGGTCGAGTCGGTATGAATGTAATATTGCCCCTCGTGTGTGTAGGATAGTGTTAGCGTGTGGGATCGCTGGTCGGCGCGGACTCGTGGGACTCGAAACATCACATGTCCATGTCCTTCACAGATGCTGCCTGACTGGCTGAATTACTCCAGCATTTTGTGTTGTAAACCGTTCAAGCTAACCTGAATTGCTCAAAGACTGCCATTAGCAAGGAGACGTCTTATGGGTGCAGCAAATAGTGAAAGCAATTCTGGAGATTATCATGACTGGGTAGCGGATTGATGGCCCGACACAGCAATGTATGTAATCTGTAGTTTTGGATTGCTGCACTAGAGGTCTTGATAGAAACATAGAAAGTAGGTTCAGGAGTAAGCCCTTCGGCCCTTCGAGCCTGCACCACCATTCAATACTGCTGATCACTCTAAATCAGTACCCCCTTCCTGCTTTTTCCCCATATCCCTTGATTCCGTTAGCCCTAAGAGCTATATCCCTCTCAGTGAATTGGCCTCCAATGCCTTCTGTGGCAGAGAATTCCACAGATTCACAACTCTCTGATGGAGGGAATAGAAAGATTCCTGTACACTGTTACCTTGCTTAGTATTCAAGAAGTGTTTCCAGGAGAGGGCATATGAGTGGAAACAGATATCACAGCAATATATTTAGAGAGAGAGAGATGCATGATTAACATGGCTGCTATGTCAGACATTTGCCTTGAACTCGGTGCTGCTTTAGCTGAAACTTACCACAAGTCTTTGACCTCCCTTCTGCTGTGTGCTGTTGTCCAGGAACACTGCTTGAATCCCACGATGACATGCATTACACAGAGGCAATAGACAATAGGTGCAGGAGTAGGCTCTTTGGCCCTTTGAGCCACAACCTCCATTCAATGTGATCATGGCTGATCATCTACATTCAGTTCCCCGTTCCTGCCTTCTCACCATATCCCCTGACTGCTATCTTTAAGAGCCCTATCTAGCTCTCTCTTGAAATTATCCAGAGAACTGGCCTCCACCACCCTCTGAGGCAGAGAATTCCACAGACCCACAACCCTCTAGGTGAAAAAGTGTTTCCTCATCACCGTTCAAAATGGCTTACCCCTTATTCTTAAACTGTGGCCCCTGGTTCTGGACTCCCCCAACATTGGGAACATGTTTCCTGCCTCTCGCGTGTCCAAACCCTTAATAATCTTATATGTTTCAATAAGATACCCTCTCATCCTTCTAAACCCCAGAGTATACAAGCCCAGCCTCTCAGTCCATTCTCTCAGCATATGACAGTCCCGCCCTCCTGGGAATTAACCTTGTAAACCTACGCTGCACTCCCTCAATAGCAAGAATGTCCTTTCTCAAATTAGTGGACTAAAACTGCACACTATATTCCAGGTGTGGTCTCACTAGGGCCCTATACAATTGCAGAAGGACCTCTTTGATCCTATACTCAACCTCTTGTTATAAAGGCCAACATGCCATTCTCTTTCTTCACTGCCTAGTGTACCTGCATGCTTACTTTGATTGAATGATGAACAAGGACCCCCAGATCCCGTTGTACTTCCCCTTTTCCCAACTTGACGCCATTTAGATAGTAATCTGCCTTCCTGTTTTTGCTACCAAAGTGGATAACCTCACATTTATCCACAGTAAACTGCATCTGCCATGCATCTGCCCACTCACCCAACCTGTCCACCCTGCATTCCCATAGCATCATCTTCACAATTCACACTGCCACCCTGCTTTGTGTCATCTGCAAATTTGCTACTTTGAATCCCTTCATCTAAATCATTAATGTATATTGTAAATAGCTGAGCCCTTTGGTTTCCATTTGCATTTAAACAGTGTATGTATGATCAGTCAGAAAAACATATTTCCGTGGTCCAGGACTACAAACTGACCTTCATTACTACTTTGCTGAACAGGACAACATGGTGCCCAGTTCATCAGAGCCATATTTTATGGAGTAGCTCAGTGGGACTGATGACATCTCTGGATAAAAGGAATGCGTGATGTTTTGGGTCGAGGCCTTTCTTCAGACTGTGAGACTCGGATTCGTCAGACTCTGAAGAAGGGTCTGGACCTGAACAATCGCCCATTCCTTCTCTCCAGATGCTGCCTGTCCCGCTGAGTTACTCCACCATTTTGTGTCTATCTTCATTGTAAACCAGCATCTGCAGTTGCTTCCTACACAGAGCCATACTTTATGTTCTGTATCAACTACTGACTTTGATCTCATGGTTTTGTTTCTCTTTACAGATTCACCCGGTGTCCCACCAAGTGCCAATGCACATCAGCTTTTCCGAGGCTTCAGCTTTGTTGCCACCAACCTTGGCCAAGAGCAAACTCAGGCTAATTCTCGACAGCTGATTGATCATTCAATGGTGCAGGTCAGAGAGCTCTCAGTGAAAATCTTAAAACCACACTCATCGTTTTATGCAATTCTGCCATGTTCAGCAGAATGGTCCAGGTCAAACAGCAATTGAATGCTACCTGATGCCACCAGTTGGGATGTAACCATATAACCATATAACAATTACAGCATGGAAACAGTCCATCTCGACCCTTTTAGTCCGTGCCGAACACGTATTCTCCCCTAGTCCCATATACCTGCGCTCAGACCATAACCCTCCATACCTTTCCCGTCCATATAACTATCCAATTTATTTTTAAATGATAAAAACGAACCTGCCTCCACCACCTTCACTGGAAGCTCATTCCACACAGCCACCACTCTCTGAGTAAAGAAGTTCCCCCTCATGTTACCCCTAAACGTCTGTCCCTTAATTCTCAAGTCATGTCCCCTTGTTTGAATCTTCCCTACTCTCAGTGGGAAAAGCTTATCCACGTCAACTCTGTCTATCCCTCTCATCATTTTAAAGACCTCTATCAAGTCCCCCCTTAACCTTCTGCGCTCCAAAGAATAAAGCCCTAACTTGTTCAATAAAGCCCTAATTTGCTGGATCTTATGCGAAGCCAGCTCTTTACAATGACGATACTCACATTTATGTGGAAATGCATATTGCATGCACTAATTCCAAAACATTCTTGCCCATTTTGCCATATAAACGTTATGCTGAATACAGTATTGAGACTTAAATAAGTAGCCCAGCCAATTATACATGGTGATATCATATGTAGATGAAAACTCATGCATACTTTTGGAATTCTATACCAAATATTAACAAAGATTTTCTAGACAAGGCTGCCTGAAGGATTGGGCAGGCACCAGGGGTATGTTATTCTTCCCACAAAATGAGTTAAAAATATATACTTAATGGGCTTGCAAACAACTATTATCCTCGTAATGTGACATGTTCATATTGACCTACAAAAATTGCCAAATTTACATTCCTGCACAGAGTACTAGATGCAAAAATCGATAACAAATTTAACTTTCTCAAAACTGAGCTAGTCAGCTTTTAGTCCTGAAATTAATCACAAAACGATTTAAAATGGAATGATATTGGATCTAGCATATCGTAAGGTGGCATCATCAACAAAAATACTGTAAGACCTCACTATAATGGACCATGGAGGGGGGGATGGTGTCCGTTATTGCCGATTGTCCATTATAACGGAGTAAAGTATTATCGTTGTATGTGTTTGAAACAAAGAACTGCAGATGATGGTTAATGCATTAAAGGACACAAAGTGCTGGAGTAACTCAGCAGGTCAGGCAGCATCACTGGACAACACGGATAGGTTACATCTTATTTAGACTGATTGAGTCCGCTGAGTTACTCTGGCATTTTGTGTCATTTCATCTTAATACTAGGAGCCAATGCTGCTGGTCTGCGCCAGTGAGCCATTCCTGATGAGCTCCAGCAGGGTTGGGTGGGAGGGCTGTTGTTGCCCCAGTGCACACCGCATTTCTGAGGCCACTGCCAATGAGAAGACGCACTCGGTCTCCATGGGGCTCCCTCCCCTCTCACCAGCTGCCGCTTCCAAGGAAGAGTAGACACAAAATGCTGGAACAACTCAGTGGGTCAGGCAGCATCTCTGGAGGGAAGGAATGGGTGATGTTTCAGGTCGAGACCCGATCCTCTTCAGTGGAGTATATCGGCGACCCTGGGGGGAAGGAGGCAGTGGCGGTGGAGGAGGCAGTGGGGGAGAGAGAGTGGCCAAGGTTGCAGAGTGATGGGGGAAGGATGAGGCAGCGGGCAGAGGTACGGGGAGCAGCCAAAGCAATTGAATGGAAGAAGTGGCTTTTAGAGAGACATGAGGAAGCCCGTAGGAACCGAGCACGTCCTGTACAAGGCAGCGGACCGAAGACAACTTTGTCCCCAGAGGCTACAACATGAGCCGCAACAATAGCCACATCAACCAGACCGTGCGGTGGGTGAAGAAGGAATCGCTGGTGCACCTTGTGAGTCAGGCATGGAGTTGGAAGCTGGGTCTGTAAGCAGAGGGGAGGCGGTGCAAACCAAGGGTGGCATAGAAACATAGAAACATAGAAATTAGGTGCAGGAGTAGGCCATTCGGCCCTTCGAGCCTGCACCGTCATTCAATATGATCATGGTTGATCATCCAACTCAGTATCCTGTTCCTGCTTTCTCTCCATACCCTCTGATCCCCTTAGCCACAAGGGCCACATCTAACTCCCTCTTAAATATAGCCAATGAACTGGCCTCGACTACCCTCTGTGGCAGAGAGTTCCAGAGATTCACCACTCTCTGTGTGAAAAAAGTTCTTCTCATCTCGGTTTTAAAGGATTTCCCCCTTATCCTTAAGCTGTGACCTCTTGTCCTGGACTTCCCCAACATCGGGAGCAATCTTCCTGCATCTAGCCTGTCCAACCCCTTAAGAATTTTGTAAGTTTCTAT
This sequence comes from Leucoraja erinaceus, assembly GCF_028641065.1. Taxonomy (NCBI): domain Eukaryota; kingdom Metazoa; phylum Chordata; class Chondrichthyes; order Rajiformes; family Rajidae; genus Leucoraja; species Leucoraja erinaceus. Next base: position 75,411,844 of record NC_073384.1, on the reverse strand, counting down.
AAGGTCCCCTCTCAATCTCCTAAATTCTAGAGAGTATAAACCAAGTCTATCCAGTCTTTCTTCATAAGACAGTCCTGACATCCCAGGAATCAGTCTGGTGAACCTTCTCTGCACTCCCTCTATGGCAATAATGTCCTTCCTCAGATTTGGAGACCAAAACTGTACGCAATACTCCAGGTGTGGTCTCACCAAGACCCTGTACAACTGCAGTAGAACCTCCCTGCTCCTATACTCAAATCCTTTTGCTATGAAAGCTAACATACCATTCGCTCTCTTCACTGAAAGCGAATGGTATGCACTGATTTTGGTTATAGTGGCATCGGAAGGTCCGTCCACTATGACCAAAATCCGTTATAAAGGGGTCCGTTAAAACAAGTGTTTACTGTATTAATGTTCATAGTTAATCTGTTTAGTAGCTAAGGTATTGACAACACATCTTTGCAAAAATGATGAATACTTGTGTGGTAATGTTTAAATGACAGTAGAAATGAAACATTTTAATAATGCTGTCTTTCTTGAAACTGCATTTAACGGAGCTACAGGTTGCATATTAAACATAGACCATCCCCTGCTGACAGTTCATTATAGTAGCTGAGAGTCAAAGATCAACTCCATTATATTAAACAATAATGTTACCTTTACATCACCAGCTTTAGCATTGATCCCTCGAAATACAGATGTTGAGGTGCTCTAATTTATAGCATGTCCTACACTTTTCATTTCTTTAGATTGTGAAATTGGCAATATCTTTCCCAAGAAACTCTTGGGTTACTGTTTGCTGTTATTAAACTCTAAAATAAGCTTTCATTTTAAAATGCAATCAGCAATACATAACTATATCAATTCTTTAAAACAGCAAAATTCCATTGAGGCCTGACCATCAAGCACTCGTCCTACACAAATTTCAGACCTTGTCCTATCCCTGTCAACTCCTTAGTTGAAGATAGACACCAAAAGCTGGAGTAACTCAGCGGGACAGGCAGCATCTCTGGAGAGAAGGAATGGGTGGCGTTTCGGGTCGAGACCCTTCTTCAGACTGATGTCAGGGGAGTGGGCAAAACAGGGTAAAATGTAGTCGGAGACGGTAAGACTGGTCGGTGAACTGGGAAGGGGATGGAGAGGGGGGAGAAAGCAAAGGCTACTTGAAGTTAGAGAAGTCAATGTTCATACCGCTGGGGTGTAAGCTATCCCAGCGGAATATGAGGTGCTGTTCCTCCAATTTGCTCTGGGCCTCACTCTGACAATGGATGAGGCCCAGGACAGAAAGGTCAGCGTGGGAATGGGAGGGGGAGCTAATGTGTTGAGCAACCGGGTGATCGGGTAAGTTTAGGCGGACTGAGCGGAGGTGTTTAGCAAAACGATCACCGAGCTTGCGCTTGGTCTCGCCGAAATACAGGATCCCACGCCTGGAACAGCAGATACAGTAGATGCGGTGGGAGGAGGTGCAAGTGAATCTCTGCCTTAATTGAACTTAGTTGAACATAGTTGAACTCCTTAGTTGAGTTCAGTTTAGTTTTTTGTCACGTGTACTGAGGTACAGTGAAAAACTTTCATTGAGGGCTAACCTGTCAGCGGAAAGACAATACATGATTATAATCGAGCCATCCACAGTGTCCAAGTTCTAGTTCAAGTTCAAGTGAGTTTATTGTCATGTGTCCCTGATAGGACAATGAAATGATTGCTTTGCTTCAGCACACAGAACATGGCAGGCATTGGCTACAAAACACATGAATAAATAAACTGATAAAAGTGCAAATGACAGATAATGGGTTATTAATGTTCAGAGTTTTGTCCGAGCCAGGTTTAATAGCCTGATGGCTGTGGGGAAGTAGCTATACCTGAACCTGGTCATTGCACCAACTCCTCACAGATTCTCCTGCTGTACACATCCACTAGCACAATTTACAGTCACCAATTAACCCACCAACCAAAGTTCAAATCACCACTGTAATTGTTCAATAATTTCAGCATAGGCTGGAAATGGAAAACTACATTGTAGTCAAGTGTTATTATATTCAAGTACCCTCTGTATTCAGTACTTCATATATCATCCAACTATACTTGCTGTTGTTGGCGGAGACTTCGAAGAATTGTTAGGCTGGCACGGTGGCGCAGCAGTAGAGTTGATGCCTTACTGCGCTTTCAGCACCATAGACCAGGGTTCGATCCCGACTACGGGTGCTGTCTGCACGGAGTTTGTACCTTCTCCCCGTGACCCCGTAGGTTTTCTCCGAGACCTTTGGTTTCCTCCCACACTCCAAAGACGCACAAGTTTGCAGGTTAATTGGCTTGGTATGAAATGTAAAATTGTGTCTATGTGTGTAGGATAGCGTTAATGTGCGGGGATTGCTGGTCGGCGTGGACTCTGTGGGTGGAATGGCATGTTTCCGCGCTGTATCTTTAAACTAAACTAAACTACTGAATGTTTCCCCTCAGTTCTGTTTGCTAAGCATTGTAACATGTACAGACATATAGCAAGAAAACAGGACCTTTTGCCCAACTTGCCCATGCTGACCAAAATGTCCACCTTCAGTAGTCTCACCTTCCCGCGTTTGGCCCATATTGATCTAAACCTTTCCCACCCATGTTACTTATAGCTACATATGTTATCTGTGTTACGTCACAAACTATTAACATTACAAGCATCCCCTTCAGGCAATAAATAGAGCAAAGGAAGAGAAGGGTATGTAAACCATCAACCAGTTAGACAGCATTAAAAAGAGAGAAACAGTATTAGTCTTTCAGATGTACAAACCTTCGATAGGAATGCAGAAAACCAATTTAGCAGTTGTACTATGTCACCATGCCATTTGCCAGTTAGAAACATGGAAACATAGAAAATAGCAGGAGTAGGCCATTCAGCCCTTCGAGCCAGCACCGCCATGAAATATGATCATGGCTGATCATCCAGAATCAGTACCCCATTCCTGCTTTCATGGTTCCATTAGCCCGAAGAGCTCTTATCTCTTGAAAACAATTGCATTAAGCCAGTGTATCACTGCTGTGGGAGCCGCTGAGAGGAGGAGCAGCACGGAAGATTTAAATAGCAGCTGCTGATGAGACCCCAGGTTAGGTTCACTGTTGAGTGAGCGTCTGAGATTAATAAAAACAGCCATCAGCATCCGAGAGTAACTGCTCTAATGGTGCATCAAAGGACGCAGGCAAAAGATCTATTGGGAGTGACCTATTGAGAGTATTGTGTTCGGTTCTGGGCACAGTGTTATAGGAAAGATGTTGTCAAGCCAGAAAGGGTACAGAGAAAACTTACGAGGATGTTGCCAGGACTAGAGGGTCTGAGCTATAGGGAGAGGTTGAGTAGGCTGGGACTGTTCGTTAGAATACAGGAGGATCAGAGGTGATCTTATAGAGGTGTATAAGATCCTGAGAGGAATAGATCGGGTAGATGCAAAGAGTCTCTTGCCCAGAGTACCAGAGGACAAAGGTTTATGGTGAAGGGGAAAAGATTTAATAGGAATCTGAGGGGTAACTTATTCGCACAGAGGGTGGTGGGTGTATGGAACAAGCTGCCACAGGAGGTAGTTGAGGGCGGGACTATCCCAACGTTTAAGAAACAGTTAAACAGTTACACGGATAGGACGGGTTTGGATGGATATGGGCCAAACGCAGGCAGGTGGGACTAATGTAGCTGGGACATTGTTGGCCGGTATGGGCAAGTTAGGCCGAAGGGGCTGTTTCCACACTGTATCACTTTATGACTCTATGAGGCAGGCTCCTCTTCCTCTCCCATTCTCCGATGCCTAGTCCATGCGATGAATGGAGAAACCTGGAGGGCTGAGTCTGGGGAGCTGGGGGTGAGCCAGAGGCACACAGCATTCCATCATCTCTCTTTCCTGCAATCTCTACCTACTCCCCTTTCCAGTGGTCACCATCTACCTTCTGCACGTACTTTAGGAGCGACCACCTCATCATAACAATCTATGATGCTCCCATCCCCCTGGATGACCATGATCATCTAGCCTCAGCTGCAGTTTCTTCACTTGGTCAGGCAGGAGCTGTAGCTGGATGCACTTCCCACAGATGTATTCCTCAGTGAAATCTCCCTGTCTACACACAATCTGCACCAGGTGCATGCCTGTGTCCTAACTGCCATCCCCACTGCATCAAGCTGAAGGAAGAGTCTCACAAACAAAAAAGACTTCATCCCATCTTACCATCATCCTCTATTCAGCCTCCTGGCCAAAGCCTTTCAAGCCAAAGCCTCAGTGCTTACCCTCAACAAAGCACTGTGCCTCAACACACAACTTTACTATAGAGTAATAGAGTTACTTCGGCCCAACTTGCTCACACCGGCCAACATGTCGCAGCTACACTAGTCCCACCTGCCCGCATTTGGTCCATATCCCTCCAAACCTGCCCTATCCATATACCTGTCTAACTGTTTCTTAAGGATAGTCCCAGCCTCAAACACCCTCAACCACTGCTAGTTTAGTTTAATTTAGTTCATTTTCACATGTACCGGTACATTTTGTTTTGTTGTGTGCTAACCAGTCAGCGGAAAGACATTACATGATTGCAATTGAGTTATTCACAGTGTACAGATACATGATACGTTCTTCACTGGCTCGTCTCCAGTTGGTTCAGAATGCTGCTGCTCGCCTTTTAACAGGGACTCGAAAGAGGGAGCACATATGGCCAATTCTGGCCTCCCTCCACTGGCTCCCGGTGCACTTTCGAGTTCATTTTAAGATACAGTTATTTGTTTTTAAATCTCTGAATGGGCTCGCCCCGCCTTACCTCTCTGAGCTGCTCCACCTCTCTGAGCTGCTCAGGTCAGCTGGTCAGCTGCTCCTGGAGGTACCGAGGTCTAGTCGGAGGCTCAGAGGGGATAGAGCCTTCTCTGTTGCTGCTCCGGCACTCTGGAACACCCTGCCGTTGCACATCAGACAGGCCCCCTCTCTGTCCATCTTCAAATCCAGTGTTAAAACACATTTGTACTCCCTGGCTTTTGACCATGCCTGAGGCTTTGCTTCTGTTTGTGGTGTTTTTGATGTTTCTTTATTTTACATGTCTTTTCCTACTATTTCTTTTGATTATTTTTTTGGTGTGTATACCTTTTTTGTCAATGATTAGTGATGTACAACACTTTGTTGCAGATATGTTTGTTTTTAAAGTGCTCTATAAATAAAATTATTATTATTATTATTATTATGATAAGGGAATAACGTTTAGTTGAAGGTAAAGCCAGCAAAATCCGATCAAAGATAGTCCGAGGGTCACCAATGAGGGAGATAGTAGTTCAGCACTGCTCTCTGGTTGTGGTAGGATGATTCAGTTGCCTGATAACAGCTGGGAACAAACTGTCCCTGAGTTTGGAGGTGTGTGTTTTCACACTTTTAGACCTTTTGCCTGATGGGAGAGGGGAGTAGAGGGTGCGACTGGTCCTTGATAATGCTGCTGGCCTTGCCGAGGCAGCGTGAGGTATAAATGGAGTCAATGGGAGGCAGGTTTGTGTGATGGTCTGGGCTGTGCCCACAATTCGCTGCAATTTCTTGGGATCTTGGATAGAGCTGTTCCCAAACCAAGCTGTGATGCATCCTGGTAAAATGCTTTCAACAGCGCGTCTGTAGAAGTTGGTGAGGGTTGTTGGGGAAATGCCGAACATCCTAAGTCTTCTAAGGAAGTGGAGGTGTTGGTGTGCTTTCTTGCCATTCCACCATCAAAGACGTCTTTCGCTCCATCCATCTTTGAAAATCTTGCTGTGCTCCTTCTTCCTACATATAGACAGCTCCAGCGGTGAGGACTACACAGAGCTGGTCAGGAGAGGCTGAGGAACGTCTCCCGTGTTGCTTGGAGTTGCCAGACTGAGCGATATTCAAGGACTCGACAATGGACCTGAACGGAATATGCTAGGGTTGTTACCGACTTCATAGGGAAATGTGTGGAGGAGTGTGTTCTCACCCAGATGATACAGGAGGTTTGCAATCTCTGAGGAACATATGTCGGGCATACAAGTCTGGTGATGCCGATTCATACAAGAAACCCAGGTACGACCTCAATAAGGTGATCAAAATGGCTAAAGGGGACACGCTCCAGATTGGAGGATGAGACAGATGTCACAACAGGGCGTGTGCATGCCATCTCTTCCTATAGGGCAAAATCAATCAACGAGGCGTCACTCCTGGATGAGCTTAATGCAATCTATGCACGCTTTCATAGGAAGAAAACTGATGTATCTTCTCGGACCTCCAAAGCCCCCCGATGGTATTGTAATCTCAGTCACAGAGGCCGACGTCAGAAGATCCTTCAGGAGGGTGAACCCTCGGATAGCATCTGAACCTGACGATGTACTGGGTCACATTGTTAAAACCCGCGCGGACCAACTGGTTGAAGTTTATGTAGACTTCAACCTCTCATTGTTGAGGTCTGAGGATCCTCCATGCTTTAAAAAGGCATCAATAATATGAAGAGTAAGGTGATATACGTCAACGTCGATCAGCTGGTGGCATTAACACCCATGGTGATGAAGTGCTTTGAGAAGTTGTTTATGACGCATATTAACTCCTACCTCAACAAGAACCTGGACCCACTCCAATTTGCCTTCTGCCACTACAGATCAACAGGGTATGCGATCTCACTGGCTCTCCACTCTGCACTGGACCATCTGCACCATAAGAACACATACGCCAGGCTGTTCATCGCTTGTATTTCAACATCATCATCCCCTCCAAACCTATTGCCAAGTTCATGAAACTGGTCTCTGTGTGCAACTGCATCCTTTACAACTGGATCCTCGAGTTCCTCATCAATGGAACACAATCGGTATGAATTGGCAACAACCTTTTCCCCTTTGACAAGCAGCAGCTCAAGGTTGTGTGCTCAGACTCCTGCTCCACTCACTCTACACCCATGACCGTTCAGCTGGACACCGTTTCAACTCCATCTTTGAATTCTCTGATAACACCACCGTTGCTGGATGAATTGCGGGCAATGGTGAGTCAGATTATAGGAGGGATATTGATCGTCAGACTGAATGGTGGCCATTCAGGGCACTGAAGCAGCAGCAGTCGTGTCTGTGATGCCAGGCCTGGCTCTGAGGCACAGCAGAGTAGGGAGAAGTCAGATGGGGCTTCTACTGGGCTGCATGGTGTGTAGCAGTAGGGCTACTGCTTTAATAATGGACTCAAAAATCGTACTATCCACCATAGACAGGGGAACCAGTCTATCATTTCCCTTATTTTGCCAACACCCTTCGTTAATGGGCAGCATGGTGGTGATGTGGTAGAGTTGCTGCCTTACAGTGCTTGCAGCGCCGGAGACCCGGGTTCAATCCTGACTGTGGATGGATGGTTAGCTATACGGAGTTTGTACCTTCTACCTGTGACATGCGTGGGTTTTCTCTGAGATCTTCAGTTTCCTTCCACATACCAGAGACGTTCAGGTTTGTAGGTTGATTGGCGTGGTATAAATGTAAATTGGCCCTAGTGTTTGTAGGGTAGGGTTAATATGCGGGGATCGCTGGTCAGAACAGACATGGCGGGCCGAAGGGCCTGTTTCCACGCTGTGTCTCTAAACGAAATCAATGTTCCAAGGTACATGTGCCAGAGGTGATATAGAGGTGGGTTTTAACAAAGGGGGAGTTGTTTTGTTGATTAAGGAGAACATCACCACAGTAGATTACTGAAGGATCCTGTAGAGAGGCTATATGGATGGTGCTGAGAAATAAAAAGGGGATGATCACCCTTTGTGATTGAAGCCTGGGCCCCCAAATGGTCAATAAAGGCCAGGGCAGAGAGCTGTAAGAAAGCCTAGTTGGTGGGAGAAATTGAGTCACTGGTCAGGTAAGGGGCATGGGCCAGGTGTAGGCAGCTGGGATTAACAGTATCCATTGTAGGGTATAGGGACTATTAGTTTAGGTTAGTTTAGATATACAGAGCAGAAACAGGCCCTACAGCCCATCGAGTCCACACCAATCACTGCACATTAACACTATCTTGCATACACTAGGGACAATTTTGCACTTTTACCAAGCCAATTAACCTACAAATCTGTATGCCTTCGGAGTGTGGGAGGAAACCAAAGATCTCAGATCGAACCCTCGCAGGTCACGGGAAGAACGTACAAATGCCACAGAGGCAGCACCCGCAGTTGGGATCGAACCCGGGTCTCTGGTGCTGTAAACGCTGTGGGGCAGCAACTCTACCGCTGCAAACCATGGAGCCCTTTGAGGAGCACATTTAAGAATGAAATCAGGAGGGCTAAAACCATGAGGTAACTCCGGCAGATAAGATAATGGAGAATCCAAAGAGATAAGGGAAATGGGGAAACTGGAGAGAGAATTGGGACTCTCAGAAACCAAAGTGATCATCTATCTAAGGAGCCTTGGGAGAGGGGAAAGATCCTCAATTAATATCTCTTCTGCTTTTCCACGGAGAAAGACGGGAAGAGCTGAAACCTTGGGAATGTTAATGGAGATGTCTTGAGCTTAGATAGACTCAAAATGCTGGAGTAACTCAGCGGGACAGACAGCATCTCTGGAGAAAAGGAATAGGTCGGGACCCTTCTTCAGACTGAGAGTCAGGGGAAAGGGAAACGAGAGACATAGACAGTGATATAGAGAGATACAGAACAAAGGAATGACAGATATGCAATAAAAGTAACAATGATAATGGAAACAGGTATTTGAGCAAAGTCTGAATTACATTCGAGGAAGTGCTGTCTATACTTAGACTTATGAAAGCAGATAAATCTCTCGGGCCTGATCTGATGTACCCAAGGACGCCATGAGAAGCTAGTGAAGTAATTACTGCAGTCCTGACTAAGATATATGAATTGTTGTCAGACTCTGGTGATGTACCTGGAGACTGGAGGGTTCACAATGTGCCTTTATTTAAAAAGGTCTGCTAAGAAAACCTGGGAACTTTAGGCCATTAAGCCTAACATCTGCCGTAAGTGAATTACACATATAGTGTATAACACGACTGATTGAGATCAATTTCTACGATTCTCTCCTGACCTGAGTATTTACTGCGTTTTCTCTTGTACTGTATTTTCATTGATATTAATTCTGAGGAATGGCTTTTATTCTTGACTAATGCCATTCACTTTTATTTACTTAGGTTTCCTTCGAGAATGACATTCAAATTACCCAGAACATTTTTTGCCAATAATTATACTATTTTTTTTCTCATTGTGACTATTTCAATCCGTGTGGGAACCCCTGCACCAAGATCCAAAGCTAAGTGTCTCTGAGTAAAATTGTCACTGGCAGAGTAAAGTCACGTAAAATAACAAGCTAAGTAATTGCCCAGAGCTAGTCTTTTGTAATAGTGTCTTGTTTATTCCTCTCGTGAGTGGAAATGCCTTGGTTAACATACTCAAGTTAGCCCTGTTACCCAAATGAATTTTCAATTAGAATAATCGAGAGGAAAACCGCTCAATGAAAGTTGCAGTGCTTGGATTCAAGTGTTTTTACTGAGATGGATTATCAGCTGGGCTGCACACATCATGACTCGCCCTGCTGTCGATTGTTACAATAATGAATTCATTTGCGATGCTGCTCGGAGCACCTGAAACCTAAGTCCCGAAATTCACAAGTATTCTCTCACGCCCTCTTGAGATCTTTACTGGAAGATTTGTGGAACCCGCAGAGAAATGACATTAGGGGTTATTTTCAGCTGCCTAATTGTACATCAGAAGCAACTTCCAGCGAGCCACTTTACGGCATTTATACGAAAAGTATAGAAAGGTGCATCAAAATAGGAATAATATAGTCGTGTCTACATTAATAGTGTTCTTAACTGTGTATATGTGGGGGGGCGGGGGGGAGGGGGAAACTTTGTAAAAATCTCTTCCCTGTATGGGAGACACGACCTTTTCCCTGTCGGGTCTCCGTTGTCGTTGGGTCCTAGCGCCGTGGAGCGGTCTCCAGCCTGAACGACCTGGAGGCTCCAGTCAAGGAGCCTGCGGAGCTGCGGACTTACCATCGTGGGGCTGGCCGGTATCGGAGCGTGGGGAGCGGTGGTGACTCGCTGCTGCGGCCCGACCACGTAGCTCGGAGGCTACAGCTGCAGCCGCAGGTCCGGTGGACTGGGACATCGGGTGCTCGCGGGTCCGGGTGAGAGAGCTTTCCAGTCCGTGTCGCGGGGTTGGAACGACCCGGAGCGGGGCCGTACACCGCCCGGCGCGGCTTCATGGCCGTGGGGCATTCCAGCGCTCGCCGGGAGCTCCAACTTCGTGTCATTTAGACCGGGTGCGGGGCCATACATCGCCCAGCGTGGCCTAAAATGGCCGTGGGACTTATCATCGCCCGCCTGGGGCTTCGACATCGGGAGAGAAATGGAGAACAGGGGAGAGAAAAGACTTTGTGGGTTCACTGTGATGGATGTTTCTGTAAATTGAATTGTGTGTATGTCTGTAGGAAATTGTCTTTGCTTTTTGGCTGTGGAAACGGAGTTTCGTTTGAGCCTCATTGAGGTTCAAATGACATGTAATATATTGATTGATTGATTGATTGATTGATACTACTTTAGGCTGCCACGATGGCGCAGCAGTAGAGTACTTACACCGCCGGAGACCCGGGTTCGATCCCGACTACGGGTGCTGTCTATACGGAGTTTGTACATTTTCCCCGTGACCTGCGTGGGTTTTCCCTGAGATCTTTGGTTTCCTCCCACACTCCAAAGACGTACAGGTTTGTAGGTTAATTGGCTCGGTGTACGTGCAAATTGTCCCCAGTGTGTGTAGAATAGTGTTAAGGCCCTGTCCCACTTTCATGACCTAATTCATGACCTATTTTACTCGTGGACATTTTTCATCAGGATAGAAAAACACCCTGACCTACTTGATGCCACGAATACCTACGACTAGCATCACGACCTACCTACGACCTCCTACAACCTGGTGAAGATCATACTGCGAGTATGAGTCAAGGGCAAACTCGGCAGAGGTCGTGAGTTAGGTCTTGAAACTGGGACAGGCCCTTTAATGTGTGCGGGAATTGCTTGTCGGTGCTGACTCGGTGGGCTAAAGGGCCTGTTTCCGTGCTGTATCTCTAAACTAAACTAAACTAAACTACTGTTGGAAATATAGTTGGATAAATTCTGCACTGTTTTTAAGCATATCATTCTGTTCGCAATCAATCCAATGATTCATTCCCACTTGACATAATTTTGTTCCAGCAGTTACACGGGAATAGTATTCACTTCACTGATGGTTATGAGCTGAAAGAAGATGTTGGCGTTGGATCGTTCTCAGTATGCAAGCGATGTGTCCATAAACTCACAACTGTGGAATACGCCGTGAAGGTAAGCATTCACCTGGCACCATGCAAAACAGTCTGCACCCATTCAAAGCACCTGAGGACAGTGAACCATCAGGAGATTTCCACCGAGAGTCTGCAGTTGAGGCTCTCTAAGGCGCTGGTCAGACCGCATTTGGAATATTGTGAGCAATTTTGGGCACCATATCTGAGGAAGGATGTGTTGATTCTCGAGAGGGTCCAGAGGAGGTTTACAAGAATGATCCCAGGAATGAGTGGGTTAACTATGATGAGCGTTTGTCGGCACTGGGCCTGTACTCGTTGGAATTTAGAAGAATATAACCATATAACATATAACCATATAACAATTTACAGCACGGAAACAGGCCATTTCGACCCTTCTAGTCCGTGCCAAACACATATTCTCCCCTAGAATGAAGGGGGGACCTCATTGAAACATACAGACTAGTGAAAGTCTTGGATAGAGTGGATGTGGAGAGGATGTTTCCACTAGTGGGAGAGTCTCGGACTAGAGGTCATCGCCTCAGAATTAAAGGACGTCCTTTTAGGAAGTAGATGAGGAGAAATGTATTTAGTCAGAGGGTGGTGAATCAGAGGGCAGGGGAATTATTTGCCACAGAAGGCTGTGGAGGCCAAGTCAGTGGATAAGGCAGTTAGATAGATTCTTGATTAGTACGGGTGTCAGAGGTTATGGGGAGAAGGGAGGAAAATGGGGTTAGGAGGGAGAGATAGATCAGCTATGATTGAATAGCGGAGTCGGCTGGATGGGCTAAATGGCCTAATTCTACTCCTATTCCTTATGACCTTATGACTTAGCCAGAATTTTATCTCCCCATATTTTGGCCTCCACTCGTTCAAGTTTTCTCCCTCTTGAGTTTCCTCACCTCCTGTCCTGAATTTGTATGCATTTACATTTGGACATGTTTGTACCACACTTGCTGCCCACACATCCGTGCAAAGCTCACTTCATTTGAGCATGATCCTAGTGTGAGTTGGACAGTGATTTCTGCACTCACTCTGACTCTTAGCCGAAGATTTTAAAAGGCTAAGAGTCAGTCTGGGTCACTGAAAGTGACATTGATGCATACCTAGGATGATTATTTTCTTACTTCATTTACAAATGAGATTACACATCCAAATTTGAATTTGGCTGAGGTCAAGTTACCCAGGACTGAGCTGATGTTATTATAAGAGTCTGAGAGAGGGTCCAGACCCAAAACATCACCCATCCATATTCTCCAGAGATGCTGCCTGACCCGTTGAGTTACTCCAGAAATTTGAAGATTCAAGAGAGTTTATTGTCATGTGTCTCAGATAGGACAATGAAATTCTTGCTTTGCTTCAGCACAACAGAATATAGTAGGTATAAATTAATACAGAACAGATCAGTGTGACCATATACCATTGAACATCTATATACACACATAAATAAACAGATGAAGTGCAATGTGCTATTAATGTTCAGAGTTTTGTTTGAGTTGAGTTTAATAGCCTGATGCCTGTGGGGAAGTAGCTATTCCTGAACCTGGATGTTGCAGATTTCAGGCTCCTGTACGTTCTAACTGTAGGTAGCGGAGAGATGAGTGTGTGGCCAGGATGGTGTGGATCCTTGATGATGCTGTCAGCCTTTTTGAGGCAGCGACAGCGATAGATTTTGTGTCTTTCAAAGATTATGTCATAAGGACGTAAGTGATAGGAGCAGAATTAGGCCATTCGGCCCATCAAGTTTACTCCGCCATTCAATCAAAGCTGATCTATCTCTCCCTCCTAACCCCATTCTCCTGCCTTCTCCCCATAACACTTGACACCTGTACTAATCAAGAATCTATCTATCTCTGCCTGAAAAATATCCATTGATTTGGCCTCCACAGCCTTCTGTGGCAATTATGTTGTTTAGTTTCAAGCCACTTTAAATATATTGAATGAGAAGAAACAGTCTTTCTATAGCAAAGGATAGTTTTGAGGAACTGGCATGCTGTTATCATTAACTGACCAGCAGATGTGGTATCTGACCTTTTTTAAGATGTGCCTTCTCAGGATCCATCGATCCACGCACATATTTTGACACATTTCAGGAAAGCTTCTCATTGTTGAGAAATCTTCTCTTCTCATTAGTATAGGTGGTGCTTTCTCAATTTATTTAATGCAAAGAGATTAGTTATTACACTTCCAGTACAGCTGAGTTCAATTTAGTTTATTGCCACGTGTACCGAGGTACAGTGACATTTACAATCGAGCCATTTACAGTGTATAGATAGACACATGATAATGGAGTAACGTTCAGCGCAAGGTAAAGCCAGCAAAGGCAGATAGTCCGAGGGTCACCTTCTGGTGCAGCGTTTGTACAAATAATTTGCCATCTGATATAATCTGGTATAACGTGAGGACTATCATTTTAGCAGTTTTATCATTTTAAGGATTCTGTGAGGGTGGGTCCTCCCTGAGACAATGATAACAAAGAACATAACGGGTATAACACAATTGGCATGGTATTCAGTATAGTTGAAAATGTCCCATTTTAATTGTGTGTAATTGTTGTAATACATATCCAGTAGGGTCACAGATTTTGTTTCAATCACATTTGCTGGGTGTCAGAGGTTACGGGGAGAAAGCAGGTGAATGGGGTTAGGAGGGAGAGATTGATCAGCCATGATTGAATGGCAGAGTAGACTTGATGGGCCGAATGGCCTAATTCTGCTCCTATCACATGAACATTCATTGAAAAGGTTGATCTTCATGGAATATCAAAGACTATGAGTAATTCTACAAGTTCAAGTATAATTCTAATGAATGCTGGAAGTCACTTGTAACCAAACCCACCTCCCCACCCCAACCGCATCAGATTTTTATCCTCAAATTTGGCCTCTGATATTCTTCTGAAGATAGTTCGATTTTTCCAGAGAGAAAAAATTGGAAAGTGAGCCAAAGTATCTGTGCGCCAATTCGAGTGCATATTTTCTCTTTGCTGAGATAAGCAGATTTGAACGCCTAGAGAGCGGACAGCATTAAAAATTGATGCGTTAAACGAATCAGACTCTCGTCATCAGCCATTATTAAACTACTATGTCTGCAACTTTGGAAGCAAAATGGAAGCAAAGGGGGAAAGGCTTTGCAGCTTTTCTTTATTCCGATTCCGAGATCTGCAGGAATTTAGTTACCATGGATACCAGGTGAAATTTCCACCGGATATACTCACTGAATCTCTTCACCAACAGCACTGTTCTTCAGGGTATGACAATATAAAGGGAGAAACATTAGAAACGGAAAATCCAAGTGCATATTGCTAACGATACGATAGAAGGATGAGGGGTGATCTTATAGCAACATATAAAATTATAAAAGGACTGGACAAGCTAGATGCAGGAAAAATGTTCCCAATGTTGGGCGAGTCCAGAACCAGGGGCCACAGTCTTAGAATAAAGGGGAGGTCATTTAAGACTGAGGTGAGAAAAAACTTTTTCACCCAAAGAGTTGTGAATTTATGGAATTCCCTGCCACAGAGGGCAGTGGAGGCCAAATCACTGGATGGATTTAAGTGAGAGTTCGATAGAGCTCTAGAGGCTAGTGGAGTCGAGGGATATGGGGAGAAGGCAGGCACGGGTTATTGATAGGGGACGATCAGCCATGATCACAATGAATGGCGGTGCTGGCTCGAAGGGCCAAAGGGCCGAATGGCCTCCTCCTACACCTAATTTCTATGTTTCTATGTTTCTATCTTTCTATGAAATGATACGATAGAACTTTATTTATACCAAGAGGGAAATTGATCTGCCAACAGTCATAAAACACCAAATACATGAAATATGAAAATAAGTGACGTGAGAAGGATTGTGGATGTGCAAAGATTGGGGAGGGGGGGGGGGGAGGAGTCAGTCTGCCCCATGACAGACGGGGAGAGGAGTTGTACAGTTTGATAGTCACGGGGAAGAAGGGTGCCCTGTGGTGTTCTGTGCTGCATCTCGGCGGAACCAGTCTGTTGCTGAAGGTGCTCCTCAGGTTGACCATTGTGAGCTGTATTGTCCAAGATGCTCCGCAGTTTGAGGAGCATCCTCCCCTCCAAGACACAAAGGATTTTCAGATTGTTTTTTTTTTTAATGGACGCGATTAATAATGCTCTTACTTTGTTATTCCTAGATTATTGATAAAAGCAAAAGAGATCCATCAGAGGAAATTGAAATTTTACTGCGATACGGACAGCATCCAAATATTATCACCTTGAAGGATGTGAGTAGATTAGTCACATTGTTATTTCACAGCAATAAGCAGGGCACACTCTGACATTTGTTAACATTTATGTATGAGACATGACCAAATTATTTTTCTCCCATATCCCTCATCATAAGCATTTATTAAAACTGGATTTTGATCGGTTTAATTTATTTTAGTTCAGAGATACAGCGCAGATACAGCGCAGAAACAGACCATTCGGCCCACACAGTAACACCCACTCGGGACAATTTTACATTAACATCAAGCCAATTAACCTACAAATCTGTACGTCTTTGGAGTGTGGGAGGAAACTGTAGATCTTGGAGTAAAACCCACGCAAGATCTTTCTTTGAGCATGAGTCAATGAAAAGAAATACATCATTCTCATTTCAGCATATTTCCTTATGATATTGAAGGAGGTCGTCTCGTTGCATTTTGTCTCTGCCATTTTTATTTTTAGTTTAGTTTAGTTTAGAGATACAGTGTGGAAACAGGCCCTTCGGCCCAACGGGTCTATGCTGACCTGCGACCCCCGCATACTAACACCATCTGACACACACTAGGGAAAACCTGCAATTTTACCAAGCCAATTAAACCTACAAACCTGTACGTCTTTGGAGAGTGGGAGGAAAACCGGAGCTCCCAGAGAAAACCCACGTAAGTCACAGGGAGAACGTACAAACTCCATACAGGCCGCACCCGTAGTCAGGATTGAACCTGGGTCTCTGGCGCTGTAAGGCAGTAACTCTACCGCTCCGCCACCATTCTCCAAGTAATCCCCTCTCCCCAATCCCACACAGTTCTCATGTTTTGGCTTTCCCTCAGCAATCGCTTGATCATTATTTAAGAATGAAAGACCAACCGTGCTTATGTGCCAACTAGATGATTCATCATACTCCTTTCCAACCTGCCTTTGCCTGACAAAATGCTGGTGGATTGTAATTAGTTATGGGTAACAAGATACAAGATACAAGATACATTTAATACATTTAACAAAAGGTTCCTTGCAGCCCTGCAGAAACAGGACATCTCCCCCCCTATTCACCGTTCCCTCCGAGGCCTACAATGCAATGACCTGAAAATGTCGAGATCTCTCTCACACTCACTCTCTCTTTCTTGTGCTATTACCACCCTCTCCACAATTCCCAGTTTAGTGATCGTCTCAGTCCATTGTGTCTTTGCCAATTTTAGTTTTAGTTTAAGAAGGAACAGCAGATGCTGGAAAATCGAAGGTAGACAAAAATGCTGGAGAAACTCAGCGGGGTGAGGCAGCATCTATGGAGCGAAGGATATAGGCAACGTTTTGGGTCTGAAGAAGGGTTTCGACCCGAAACGTTGCCTATTTCCTTCACTCCATAGATGCTGCCTCACCCCCTGAGTTTCTCTAGAATTTTTGTCTAACGTAGTTTTAGTTTAGTTTAGTTTAGAGATACATTGTGGAAACAGAGCCTTCGGCACAGAGAGTCCACGCTTACCAGCGATCCCCGCGCATTAACACTATCCTAGGGACAATTTTACATTTACACCAAGCCAATTATCTTTCAAACCTGTATGTCTTTGGAGTGTGGGAGGAAACCGAAGATCTCGGAGAAAACCCACGCGGTCACGGGGAGAACGTACAAACTCCGTACAGACAAGCACCTGTAGTCAGGATTGAATCTGGGTCTCCGGCGCTGCAAGTGCTGTAGGGAAGCGACTCTACCGCTGTGCCATCGTGCCACCCAGAACCCCTATCACAACCTTCAGCCAAACATTGCTATCTTTAAGTTAAGCAGCTAGGCTTTAAATTGGGCATCTCACTCACAAAATTGCCTCTTCGGTGAGAAATGCAGCCAAGGAATAATATCTTTAACTGCTGCTGCTCACAATAATTAAATAGTTAGATTTTATTGGAAGTGGATTGGAGTGCAAACGTGAAGACATCTTACTGCAACTGGATAAAACCATGATGAGACCATGCATGGAATATTGTATATTAATAAATTGATTGAAGTTGGGGGTTTCTCCTATGAAAAGCGATTAAGCAGAGAGTTTAGAAGAAGAAGAGATGATCTCATTAAAACAGGCAAGGATGATGTTGGGAATAGTATTCGATTATTAACCATATAACCATATAACAATTACAGCTCGGAAACAGGCCATCTCGACCCTTCTAGTCCGTGCCGAACACGTATTCTCCCCTAGTCCCATATACCTGCGCTCAGACCATAACCCTCCATTCCTTTCTCGTCCATATAACTATCCAATTTATTTTTAAATGATAAAAATGAACCTGCCTCCACCACCTTCACTGGAAGCTCATTCCACACAGCCACCACTCTCTGAGTAAAGAAGTTCCCCCTCATGTTACCCCTAAACTTCTGTCCCTTAATTCTCAAGTCATGTCCCCTAGTTTGAATCTTCCCTACTCTCAGTGGTGGGAAAAGCTTATCCACGTCAACTCTGTCTATCCCTCTCATCATTTTAAAGACCTCTATCAAGTCCCCCCTTAACCTTCTGCGCTCCAAAGAATAAAGCCCTAACTGTGTTCAACCTTTCTCTGTAACTTAGTTGCTGAAACCCAGGCAACATTCTAGTAAATCTCCTCTGTACTCTCTCTATTTTGTTGACATCCTTCCTATAATTAGGCGACCAAAATTGTACCCCATACTCCAGAATTGGCCTCACCAATGCCTTGAACAATTTTAACATTACATCCCAGCTTCTATACTCATATATTATTGGCACACGTACTGAGAGACACTGAAAAGCTTTGTTGGTGTGCTATCTAGTCAAATCATAATCTAATAAAAATGAATACACAAACACAACAAGCAGAGAAAGTATCAGAGTACTTAAAATACTGTTTCAGTATTAAAGTGTTACAATTACAGGTAAAGTGCAGATTTAAAAAAAAAATCCAAGGTGATCTATGAGGTAGGCTGGAAGATTGGAACTATGGCCTGGCTGATGGGAGGGCCAGTCAATAATCTCAACACAGCAGGAAGCAGCTGCTCCCAAACCTGGTGGTTTGTGCTTTTAAGCTTTTGCATCTTATTTCCGCCAGGTGAGGGGAGAAGAGGGAGTGACAAGGATGTAAATGGCCTTTGATTATGTTGGTTCTCTCCAGAGGCAGCATGAAGTGTAGATGGAGTTAATCTGTGTGATAGACTGGGCCAAATCCATAACTCTCTGCGATTTCTTACAGCCTTAGGCAGAACTGTTGCCAAACCAAGCTGCGATGCATCTTTCCTTGACCCCATATTTACGCAAGGGATTTAAAACACTCGACCTTCTTCGCATTGACACAATTGATGCTGACTCAGGGGAGGGAGGGGGAGGGGTGGAGGAGATGGGTACACCACCTCCTTCCTGAAGTCAATAACTAGCTCCATATCCTTGCTGACTTTGATGGAGAGGTTGCTGTCTTGACATCACCACTAAGTTCTTTATCTCCTTCCTGTACTCCCACTCATCATTAGTCGAGATCACAAAGGTTGATGCCCATTTGGAATTCTCTATACTAGAGGTCTATGGAGTCTCAGTCACTGTGTACATTCAAATGAGAAATGTGTTTTTTGATGTTAAAGTTATCAAGAGATATGCAGTTGGTGTAAGAACGAGCACTGTGGTGAAAGATAAGCCGTGATCTTTTTGAATAATGGATTGAATGACCTACTCCTGGTGCGCTCGTTTCTATTCTGGGCCTGATGCTGTGTGATTCTATTTTTATCAAATGTTATTTGGTTTTGATTATTCAGGTTTATGATGATGGAAAATATTTGTACCTTGTCATGGAACTAATGAGAGGAGGTGAACTACTTGATCGG
>NC_073384.1:75282587-75390087 GCF_028641065.1 Leucoraja erinaceus | reverse complement strand
CCATCATTTCCTAATCCACATTTTTAACAGTTGGTATGGTTATTTTTTTTTTCCAAAATTTAAGTATCAATCTTTTCAATTTTTAACCCATGGTTTAAAAAACATTTTGGTCTTTATTTAAATTGGTATCTTCTCCTATTAGCGCAGAAAACAGGCCCGTTTTCGGCCCTTGACTTGAAAAGCTTTGCCGACCAGCGATATATCACCCAAAACATTAACTTTGTACATCCTACACACACTAGGGACAGTTTTTACATTCACCAAGCCAATTAACCAACAAACATGTTCGTCTTTGGGTACGTAATAATTTGAATTGAATTAAATTATGTCTTGCATTAATAGAACAGTTATGTGTATTCATCAAATACTTTCCCCATCTATCCTTCGAGATCTTTATCATTAGCTCATGAACCCGGGTCTTTGACATTGAAAGCAGCAACTCAATCGCTGCGCCACCGTGCCGTTCGATGATACTTTATTGTCACATGTACCTAGGTACTGTGAAATCCTTTTTTTTTGCATACCCACAATCAGCTAGAATCATTCAGCAGACTTCACCTGGGCAGTACATAAAGAGTCGCCACGACAATGTTTTAAAAGCTCTTAGTATAAGTAGATACCGAAATGCGTTACCAGTGATGGCAGTAGTTTAGTTTAGTTTATTACATGTACTGAGGTACAATTAAATGGTTTGAACATCTATGATTCATTGTTTGTGATTTGTCATTCATTTTAGGTTGTTCATCGAGACCTGAAACCAAGTAACATTCTGTATGTCGATGAGTCAGGAAATCCAGAATCCATCAGAATCTGTGATTTTGGTTTTGCAAAACAACTCCGAGCTGAGAATGGTCTCCTAATGACGCCGTGCTACACTGCAAATTTTGTTGCCCCTGAGGTAAAAAGCTTCACGTCTTTGCATGCTCCTTGTTTGGCAAGTTTAGCGGCAACCTCATTTTTACTAACACACGTTTACAATGTCATTTTTGGCAGTTCCGCTCAATTCTTTGTTTAATTTAGTTTAGTTTAATTTAGAGATAGAGTGCAGAAACAGGCCCTTCGGCCCAGTAAGCCCGCATCGACCAGCGATCCCCGCACATTCACATTTATATCAACCCAATTAACCTGCAAACATGTACTGTACGTCTTTGGAGTGTGGGAGAAAACCAAAGATTTCAGAGATAACCCATGCGAGTCACGGCGAGAACGTACAAATTCCATACACACATCACCCGTAGTCAGGATCGAACCCGCGACTACGATGCTGTAAGGCAATAGCTCTACTGCTCTACAACCGTGCCTCCAAATAGATATTTCATTTTTATAAACCCATTCACAGCCAACTACAATGCATCCAAACAATAATAATATTTTTTTTCCCAAACTAATGCAGATCTTTAACAAATTGCACTTTCAGATAATTTTACTGGAATACAATACTTATTGTTGAAGTCAATTACTTCAATTGTCAGGGTAATCGTTAATGATAATGGACCTAGTTTATAACACCTCTGAGGTCACAAAAATAGATATTTTTTGGCTTTCAGTGATAGCTGAAATAATTACCTTTCAAATATTATATAGACGAGAATTGCTCTATAAATCTATATTGTGCACTGAAAAATATGCAACTTTGAAACAGTTTCCCACTAAAACGATTTGAATATTGCAGTACTATTTTAATGCCAAGCTGAATTCAAAATGGGTTACAATTCATCCATGTCTTTTGCTTAAGTGATGGGTGGGGAACACAGCGAGATGGTATTTTGATATATGAGGAAAAACCATACCAACTAATACCTAGAATGGTCTAAAACAGATGGGAATTCTTCATGTTACTGCATGTATTCAAGAGAGATTTAGAATGTATTCAAGAGAGAGATAGATATAGCTCTTAGGGTGAACGGAATCAGGGGATATGGGGAGAAAGCAGGAACGGGGGACTGATTTTGGATGATCAGCCATTATCATATTGAATGGCGGTGCTGCCCCAAAGGGCCAAATGGCCTACTCTTGCATCTATTTTCTATGTTTCTATGTTTCTGTTGCTTCCTGTGAGTGTTTATAATGAATGGGCCTTGGATGGGGAGGACAGGACCCAAAATGACAAATTTCTCCAAGTCTTTCCCTCAGATCTTGAGGTGCGAATGGGAAACCTGGAAGCAGCATTCCCACTTCATTCCCTGCCATTGAGTGTCTCTGTACAAGCCATGCCATCTATACGTGTTAGCACATTGAATACACAGTCAAGCATTCAGTAAAAGTAGTAATTGCGATTTCTGCAACAAATCCCCAATTTTCTTCAATGTCAATTTTTTCACGGAAATTGTGTCACGGAAATCTGCAAACACGTTAATAACACAGGGTGGTGGGTGTACGGAACAAGCTGCCAGAGGAGGTAGTCGAGGCAGGGACTATCCCAATGTTTAAGAAACAGTTAGACTGGTACATGGATAGGACAGGTTTGGAGGGATATGGACCAAATGTGAAAAGGTGGGATTAGTGTAGCTATGACATGTTGGCCGGTGTGGGCAAGTTGGGTCTGTTTCCACGCTGTATCACTCTATGACTCTAATGGGCTTGTCCCACTTAGGAGATTTTTTAGGCAACTGCAGGCGACTAGTTTGTCGCCACATGTTCGCCAGTGGTTGCCGGGAGTGGTCTAAAAGTCGCGCAAACATTTGTAGCGTCATTCTGGTCGCGGTTAAATTTTCAACATGTTGAAAAACCTTCGGCGACAGTGAGTTTGACACCAATGAACGTAGCTTGACTTCTCCTGACGTAGGTGCTGTCGTAGGTTGTGGCTAGGGTGACATAGGGTGTCACCGGTTTTTCACCGGCCTACCACGACTGTGACAGTCGCCGGCAGTTGCCTAAACAAATCGCCAAGTGGGACAGGCCCATCACTACATTTCTAGGCAAGATATTTGAGCTCACGAGAAAGGGATCAGTGACATGGATTTTTTATTTTGCTGATCATAAAACAAAGCAGCTCAGCAACTTGTATTTGGCCTTGTCCAAACGGTACTAATCTGCTTTTAGACTATTGGGAAATGCAAGAGATAGAGTCATTAAATCAGGTTCTTGCAAACTCATTACTTTGTGGCTCCCAGGTTATGCAGTCATATTTAATTATACCGAGTGAAAATGTTGCCTCATTGACGTGTGTGCTTGGCAGCGTGGAACCACGACCTATTTTATAAATTGCTCCGGGTGAATTTTCATCAAAAGTTCGCTCCGTAAATGAAATTTTGGATACTTAGGACCAATACTTGAGAAGAAGGTATTTGGGGTTGGAGAGGTGGTTGGGGGAGCCAATATGAGTTCCATTATGTGTAGCCCCTTGTAAGCCAAATTAAAATCAAAACATGCTGTAAATACCCAGCAGGTCTGGTAATCATTGTGAAGAGAGGAACAGAGATAAAAACAAAGATAAACACAATATGCTGGTAGACAAAATTTCAGGGGAAACTCAGCGGGTGCGGCAGCATCTATGGAGCGAAGGAAATAGGCAAAGTTTCGGGCTGAAACCCTTCTTCAGACTGATGTAGGATGGGGGTGGGAGAAGAAAGGAGGAGGAGGAGCCAGAGGACTGATTTTCCAGCATCTGCAGTTCCTTCTTAAACACAAAATGCTGGACAGTGGGACAGGCAGCATATCTGGAGAGAAGGAATGGGTGATGTTTCAAGTTGAGACCCTTTAGTTTAATTTAGCTTAGTTTATAGATAGAGCATGGAAACAGGCCCCTCAACCCACCAAGTCCACACTGACCAGCGATCCCCGGCGTATTAACACTATCCTGCACATACAGTTGGGACAATTTTAACATATTTTTACAAAGCCAATCAACCTACAAACCTGTGCTTTTTTGGAGTGTGGGAGGAAAGCGAAGATCTCGGAGAAAATCCATACAGCCACGAGGAGAAGGTACAAACTCCATACAGGCAGCACCCGTAGTCAGGATCGAACCCGAATCTCTGGCGCTGCAAGCGCTGTAAGGCAGCAACTCTACCCCTGCTCCACCCTGCTGCCCATCCTTCTTCAGGTGCCCTTCATCTCTTCAATGACTTCCACTTTCAAGCTCCCACTACCTCATCTTTACTATTAACCACAGCCGCTGGAGTTAAAACTTCCCTGGAATGCTTATCAAAAACCCACTGACCTTGCATGCCTTGATGGAGCTTGCAAACACTGAGAATACTGGTCTAAACATTCTAACGCGTATAATTAGTCTACACTATGCAATGGAATTTCTTGATCATCAATAACCTTCAACTCAATGTCAATAAAACAAAAGAAATAACTGTGGACTTCAGGAAGAAACAGACAGCACACACCCCACTTACCATCAATGGCAGTTGCTCTGCTGCTGACCAGAAGGCACTACAGAGAGTGGTGAGGACAGCGGAGAAGATCACCAGATCACCCCAACTAGCAATCCAGGACATACCCATCTCGCTATCGCAAGAGAGCAACCAATATCATCAAAGCAACCAATATCATCAAAGACACCACCCACCCAGCACACAAACTGTTCACCCTCCTACCATCTGGCAAGCGCTACCGCAGCATGTGGAGCAAAACCACCAGATTCAAAAACAGCTTTTCCTCTCAGGCCATCAGACTACTTAACACACTCAAGAAAATTCCATGAACATTACACAAACAAAGACCAACTGTCTGTCAAAATAACTTTAACTCAATGTCTGCAGTATGCTATTCGCACTTTTCTATATTGCACCTTTATTATTGCACCTTAATAATATACCTCAAAATGTTACTACATTCTGGCACACTGTGAATATTTTAAATAATGTATATTGTCTATCTTATTGGTAGATTGTCTGTCTGTGTTATAAATATTACTTGCACATTTGGAGTATGGGGAAACACAATTTCAATCCAATTTATTTGCATTGACAATAAAGTTTACTTTATGAACTTTGAACTTTGAGAGACCCGATCAGTCATTTTTAATACACATGTGGCGTGCAAATTTCACCTCCAACCCAGCAATACTATGTCTCACCCACGCTCCACCTCCCACCCATCTGTATCCTATTGCCTGCAACCATGGCAAAATGATAAAGTGTTATGAAACCTAAAAGTATTGAGAGGAATGAATCATGTTGTGCATTGGTATGCAGCAGCAACAGGCACCAAGAACACCTGACTTTACAGCTGCAGCAGACAGACGTTAGTGCTGGCGGCTGGACATAGTCTTGCCAATAAACACCACACCAGAATCCCAGTCCACATCAGAACTACAAAAACTACACGAACTTGCAGTCTGTTAATATTCCAGTAGCAGACAATAGACATAGAAACATAGGAAATAGGTGCAGGAGTAGGCCATTCAGCCCTTCGAGCCAGCACCGCCATTCAATATGATCATGGCTGATCATGCAGAATCAGTACCCTGTTCCTGCTTTCTCCTCATATCCCTTGATTCCATTAGTCCCAAGAGCTAAATCCAACTCTCTGTTGAAAACATCCAGTGAATTGGCCTCCACTGCCTGTGACAGAGAATTCCACAGATTCACAACTCTCTGGCTGAAAAGGTTTTTCCTCTTCTCAGTCCTAAATGGCCTACCCGTTAATCTTAAACTGTGATCCCTGCTTCTGGATTCCCCTAACATTGGGAACATTTTTCCTGCATCTAGCCTGTTCAATCCCTTAAGAATTGTATATGTTTCTATAAGATAAGTTTTTTTGCCTTCCATCACAGCAAGGAAGAGATGCGCTGTGATGGATGTCTGTGTAAATTGTGTTGTGTCTTGGGTCTTTTTTTCTTGTGTGTATGACAGTAGAAACAACATTTCATTTGAGCCTCTATGAGGTTCAAGTGACAAATACATTGTATTGTGTATTGTGTATTGTGTAAGATCCCCTCTCATCCTAAATTCCAGTGAAGCTAAACTATCTCAGAACATTTGGATGGGATCGAGTGCCTTCAGTATGTGGAGAAGGCAGGATAATTGGGTTAGGAGGGAGAGATAGATCAGCCATGTTTGAATGGTGGAGTAGACTTGATGGGCTGAATGGCCTAATTCTACTCCTATCACTTACAGCCTTATGAACAACCAAGTCTTCATGCATCTTAATCTTCTGGATCAGTCTGCCATCATGGACTTTATCAAATGCCTTATTAAAATCCATGTAGACAACATCCACTGTCTAACCCTCATAAATCACCTCAATTCAACTCCTCAAATAGTTGATTGACTCGCATACGATATCCTGGATTATTCTACTTCATTTCTAAAACAACAGAATAACATTGACTTTGTTTTTTTTTATAATGATGTGTTGTATTGCCTCAACATGTGTATTTATAACTTATTTCTGCTATA
Source organism: Leucoraja erinaceus (assembly GCF_028641065.1). Lineage (NCBI taxonomy): Eukaryota > Metazoa > Chordata > Chondrichthyes > Rajiformes > Rajidae > Leucoraja > Leucoraja erinaceus. Next base: position 75,383,734 of record NC_073384.1, on the reverse strand, counting down.
GGTTCTCAAGAGGCAGGGATATGATGCAGCCTGTGACATGTGGAGTTTAGGAATTCTGCTCTACACAATGCTGGCAGGGTAAGGAAGCTGAAACACAACATGTAGCTGTTCTCCAGGAGGGTGTGGTTTGTTTATTTATTTATTTATTTTATTTATTCCGAACAAGTAAAGACATTAAAGACATTATTAGTAACAAAATCGAAATTATCAAACAATTGGACATTACAATCAATATTTACAAGCAATGAAAAGAACAAAAAGCAAATTTCCAATGTCCAACTGTGTTTGTACAAGCTCGAAAAGGAGTGAGAAGAAGAATAACTTATTAAATCTCACCCCTTTTCCCCAACACTTCTACCATATTTAAAAATCAATTAATTAATAATAATAATAATATTACTCCAGGCAATTTCCCATAATACCTACAGACATATATATACATACAACTATTATACACATACAAACTTCATATATGAAGTAACCAAACATAAGTAAACAATTGTAAAGCAATAGATAAACATTAACCCCCACTTGTCAACCATCCCCTCCATCCCGGTACCCCTTGAAAATTATTTTTTTATATATCATTTTAAAATGATTCATGTTTGTACATTGCTTTAATTCCTCGTTCAATTTGTTCCACACTCCCACTCCACAAACCGAAATACAAAAGGTTATTTTAGTCGTACGGACTCTTTGTTTCTTAAAATTAAATATTCCTCTTAAATTGTAAACCCCCACACGCTCGTTAAATAATTTTTGAATGTTTCCAGGTAAATTTATATTTTTGGCCCTAGACATTATCTGAGCTGTTTTGAATGTAACCAAATCTTCTAATTTTAATAATTTTGACTAAAAATAATGGATTCGTATGACCCATAATGGATTCGTGATTAAGTTGGTAATGAAGCCACCACCACACTCTCTACTGACCATTGTCCATTTAGTGTGGTTTCATCATCACCAGGGTGGTAGATCTCATCTCCCTGGAATGGGGCTTGGACAGTGGTGATGAGGATGAAGTGGCATATAGGCAATGTGTTTGACAATGCAGACAGGTTCCATAAGCACACGGTCGGTGCTCAGCAGAGGCCTTACCTTTTATATCCCTATGCCCACTCCTAAACGAGTTCTGAACCCCACGCGATGTTGATCACCCCGACTGCCAATGGATATCAGCCATCTTGACATCTCCACTCCCCTTACCCACTCCAATTTCACCTCCTCTGAACGCACAGCCCTGCGCTCATTCATCAACAACCCCATTATTAAGCCTGCCGTCGAAGGAAGGTGCCATTGTAGTCAGGCAGGCTGACCTCTACAAAGTTGAAGCCAGATGCCAGCTCTTAGATACCTCCTCATACCTTGACCCTGGCCTCACAGTCGAACACCAGGCCGCCGTCTCTCAGACCGTTACCGATCTTATCACCTCTGGCGATCTTCCCTCCTCAGCCTTCAACCTTATAGTTCACCAACCCTGTACTGCCCGCTTGTGTCTCTATCCCAATCATCCCGAAACAGACTGCCCTGGTACACACGTTGTTTCTACTTGCTCCTGCCCCACTGAACTCATCTCCATTTCATCTCGATTCTATCTTGTCCCCCCTTGTCCAACCCCTTCCGACCTACATTCTCGTCTATACATCCCACAGATGCTCTTTGACACTTCAATAACTTTCAATTCTGAAGCCCTCATTGCCTCATCTTTACAATGGACGTCAAGCCCCATTACACATCTATTCCCCACCAGGAAGGTCTCAGGGCCCTCCAGTTCATCCTTCGTATCCAATCAGTTTCTTTCTTCTCACAACTTGGTGGAACTTGTCCACACCCCCAACAATGTCTCTTTTGACTCCTTTAAAGGGCCTGTCCCACGAGCATGTGACTGCATGGGGCAAGCACGACCTAACGTGGTCGCTGGAGCCATGCGGCCTTGCGGGGCCGGTCCCACTTCGATCGCCGGAGCCGTATGGAGTTGTGCGGAGCTGGTCCTGACATCGCGCGGGGCTCCGGAAAACTGACAGTGTTCAAAAATTCCGCGCGCCAACGGCCTGCCGGCCCGCAGCCACATTGAGGCCGTACGCACTGCCTTGACGGGCATACGCAGCGTCTTGACGCCGTGCGCAGCGTCTTGACGCCGTACGTCACGCGCGAACTTCCCGCGGTCTTCGCTCGAGTGACGTTCACGTCATTCACGCGACCTCCGCGCGGCCCCCGCTTCTGGTTTGGTCGCGCTTGCTGGTGGGACCGGCCCTGTACGGGGATCACTCGACCTCCGTGCAACCCCCGCTTCCGGTTTGGTCGGGCTCGCCGCATGCAGATGCATGCTGGTGGGACCGGCCCTGTACGGGGATCACCCGACCTCTGCGCGACCCCCGCGCAGCCCCCGCTTCCGGTTTGGTCGTCCTTGCCGCATGCAGGCGCATGCTCATGGGGCAGGCCCTTCACTTTCTTTGTCAAAGGTGTAGCCATGGGCACTCGCGTGGGCCCCAGCCATGCCCGCCTTTCTGTTGTTGACCTTCAACATTCCTTGTTTAAAGCATGCACTGCCATCATCCTCCAACTTGTTCTCCGCTATATCAATGTCCGAGCTAGCAGTGCCCCCTTGCACCCGTGCAGATCTTGTGGATTTCATCAACGTTACCACTGACTTCCACCCTACTCTCTCATTCATTATCTCTGACACCTCTCTCCCCTTTCTCAATCTCTCTAGGGTGGCACTATGGCGCAGCGCCAGGGACCCCCGTTTGATCCTGGCTATGGGTGCTTGTCTGTAAGGAATATAAGGAACTGGGAGAATGTACAAACTCCGTACAGACAGCACCCGTAATCGGGATCGAACCCAGGTCTCCGACGCTGTAGGCGCTGCAAGGTAGCAACTCTACTGCTGTGCCTCTGCGCTGCCCTATCAATGCCCAAACATAAATTATATTGTTGGATACACCCTTGCAATAGTTCGTTTCAGCTCATACCCATAAGGTAGGGCCTGTAAAATAGTTGTTAATAAATAATTGGTTTAATAATTTGTATAATGTCCTGTAAAAACATCTATTTATTGGCTTAAATATTGTATTAGGTTACTCTGAAGATAGACACTAATGCTGGAGTAATTCAGCGGGACAGGCAGCATCTCTGGATAGATTGTCTTTCTTTGGTGTAAACCAGCATCTGCAGTTCCTTCCTTCCTCCAATAGATTGCTTTAATTCTGGTATTTCCTCTATTGTTCACTAAATAAACATGTGAGTGTCATCTATTGAAAATAGACACAAAAAGCTGGAGTAACTCAGCGGGTGGGTCAGACAGCATCCCTCCTTCAGTGGAGTCTCGGCCCGAAACGTCACCTATTCCTTTTCTCCAGAGATTCTGTCAGACCCGCTGGGTTAGTCCAGCCTTTTGTGTCTGTGATTGGCTTAAACCGCCTGACATCTGCAGTGCCTTCCTGTGCACAGCGCCATCTATTGGTTGAATTATTCTCTTCACTTTCAATTAGATTCACACCTTTTGCAAATGGGCCTGACGATACTCCAGAAGAAATCCTGGCACGCATTGGAAGTGGGAAATATGCCCTGACAGGAGGAAACTGGGACACTATTTCTGATGCTGCTAAGGTGAGTAACACTGATGTTGAGAAATAGCTGGTATCAGGCAACTGAATTATCCGACCACAAACAGAGAGCAGTGCTGAACTGCTATCTACCTCATTAATGACTCGGATCAGCCGTTGCTTGCACGACATGTTATTCCCTTATCATGTATCTATACACTGTAAATGGCTCTATTGTAATCACGTGTTGTCTTTCCGCTGACTGGTTAGCATAAAACAAAAGCTTTTCACTGTACCTCGGTACACGTGACATTAAGCTGAACGGAACTAAGTATGCCCATGAACATTGCTTTCCAAATACATTGAGACAAATATTGTTAAAATATAAATGGTGTCTGAACAACAGATATCTCTCTTGATGGGGGATTTAACGTGATTTTAATGAATAAAAGGAACATTCCATGGAGCCTTAGAGTCATTTCGGAGCTCCCGCGGCGGCAGCTTCTCCCGCCCGAGTTGCGGGGTTGAAGGCGACCCGCAGCGGGGCCTGACATCACCCGCTGTGGCTTTAACAGCCGCGGGACTTGCCTTCGCCATCCGGGGGCTCCAGCGTTAAGATCCGGAGCGGGGCCTGACATTGCCCGGCGAGGCTTTAGCGGCCACGGGACTTGCCATTGCCCGCCGTAGGCTCCAACACCTGGACCCGGAGCAGGGTCTTACATCGCCGGTGTGACCTTGGCAGTCGCGGGACTTACCATCGCCCGCTGGGGGCTTAATCGGGAGAGGATGGAGAGCAGGAGAGATACAAGACTTTGCCTTCCATCACAGTGAGGAGGAGGGTCACTGTGAAGGATGTTTGTGTGAACTGTGTTGGTTGTATGTCTTGTATAATTGTTTCCTTTTGCTGCCAAAGGGACTAAAGATGGAAATTAGCTATTGGCTATAATCTTGCATATTTACATGTAAATGTTCATCAATATGCAGTCCCTGTTTAAATTTAAAAAAATTCAAATCAAATTCAAATAGAGTGATACAGTGTGCAAATAGGCCCTTTCAGCCAGACGTGCCCACACATGCCCAGCTACACCTGCCTGAGTTGGGTCCATATCCCTCCAAATCTGTCCTATCCATGTACCTGTCTCAGTGTTCCTGTCACAATCCCATGAATTATGTATCACCATAGTTTACCAGGTAGGTTTTGTTGTTCCGTAGTTCTCCGTGGATTGTCACCTTGTTGTGGTGGAGAAGCTTGTGTGGACCTGAGAACCTGAGAGTGATGCCGTCTGGAGCAATGCTCCTGGTAGGGCCATCCATGGCGGTAAGGTCAAGGGGGAGATCTCTGACAAAGAGCAATCCAACCAAGACCTCAACAGTGGAACATGGCTGACCTTAGTGGAGCGTCACAATGGCTGGGAAGGCTGCAACAGAAAAGGGTCCCCGGTCATCTTGGACTCCATGCCACTGGATCCCGACCCAGATCTGTCAAGGACCGTGGGGTGGCTGTCTGTGCACCAGACTCCCCACGTTAAACAAAGTCACACACAGGCGTCCTCCATATAGGGAATAGCACCCTGGAGACACACATGGTCAGCCATCACTGAAGTTAGCATCACATTGACTTCATCTTCACCTAATGATCTTCTGAGGAATAATTATCCACCAAACTGCCCATAGACACTTGTGTCCGGTAATTAATTGCAAAATAAATCAATTATGATCAGCGCATTGGGAATCTTGTCAGAAAAGCTGCACTGGTTGTCAAGTACTGTGGACAAGTCTGGCATCAACCTGATGGGATAGGCACAAATTGCTGGAGAATGGATTTTGTCAGTGGTTCGTCTTGGTCTTCTGTACCTTCCGCAGATGTGTTGCAAAACCTTCAACCTCTTAATAAATTCAAAGATAGACACAAAATGCTGGAGTAACTCAGTGGGACTGACAGCGTCTCTGGAGAAAAGGAATGGGTGACGTTTCAAGTCGAGACCCTTCTTCAGGATCTCGATCCGAAACCTCATCCACTCCTTCTCTCCAGATTTGATGGCTGTCCCGTTGCGTTACTCCAGCATTTTGAGTCTATCTTTGGTGTAAACCAGCATCTGTAGTTTCTTCCTACACATCAAGCTGATAGGGGACTGATCTGAAACCTGGCCTGTCCACTCCTTACCCAGTTGCTGCCAGACCAACACTTTGTATTTCGATGAAGGTTTCCTAACATGGAACATTTTGTTTTAAATCGATAAACTTATCAGAGCCAAACATGAAGCGATGATTTGGAGAAAATTCACGAGTGGAAATTGGAGGAAACTGGTGTTAAAAAAAATTCAGGATAGTTGGGATGTAGTCAACATCATTTTGTGAAAAGGACATCATATTTAACCAATTTGTTGGTGTACTTTGAAGCAGTAACATGTGGTGTGGATGAAGGGGAACCTGTGGATGTGCTATACTTAGATTTCAAGAATGGATGATGGACTTTAATACAGGTGTTGCATTTTCGGAGCACTAACATGGACAGGACCTACACAGTGCATGGTAGGGCTCTGGGGAGTGTTGTAGAGCAGAGGGATCTAGGAGTACAGGTGCATAATTAAATGAAAGTTGCATCACAAGTAGATCGGGAAGTCAAAAAATGTTTTTGCCACATTGGCCTTCATCAGTCAGAGTAATCAGTATAGAAGTTGGGAGGTCATGTTGCAGTTGTATAAGACGTTGGTGAGGCCGCATTCAGAGCATTGTGTTCAGCTTTGTGCACCGTGTAATAAGAAAGATGTTGTCAAGCTGGAAAGGGTGCAGAGAAGATTCACGAGGATGTTGCCAGGACTCAATGGCTTGAGATACAGAGAGAGGTTGAGCAGACTAAGTAAGGAGTGCAGGAGGATGAAGATCACGAGAAGAATAGATAGGGCAGCTGCACAAAGTCTTTCACCCGGAATAGGGGAATCAAGAATCAGAGGAAATGGGTTCAAAGTGGTGGGGGAAAGATGTAACAGGAATCTGAGGGGCAATATTTTACACAAAGGGGGGTGGATGTATGGAACAAGTTGCCAGAGGAGGTAGTTGAGACGACATTTAAGAACCAATTAGACAGGTACATGGATAGGACCAGTTTTGAGGGACATTGGACAAATGCGGGCAGGTGGGACTAGTGTAGCTGGGACATATTGGCCTGTGTGGACAAGTTGGGTTGAAGGACCTGTTTCCACACTGTATCACTCTATGACTCTATAATGATTGACAGGACATAATTTGTTAAGTACATTTTCTCAACTATACGTATATGTTTCTACAAGGCTTACTCTTCCTAACATGGAACATTTTGTTTTAAATCAAAAAAAAATTATCAGAGCCAAACATGAAGGGATGATTTGGAGAAAATTCACGAGTGGAAATTGTAGGAAACTGTTGTTAAAGAAAATTCAGGATATTTGGGATGTAGTCAACATCATTTTTGTGAAAAGGGCATCATGTTTAACCAATTTGTTGGTGTGCTTTGAAGCAGTAACATGTGGTGTGGATGAAGGGGGGCGGGGCGGGAGGGGGGAAGTAGCACTGCACCCCCTTATTGGGAAATGAGGCATACTGTTAGAATACTAACAGATTAAATTTCCAGTATAAATTGTCAATGACAAGAATAGAAATGAGAACAGATCTCATTCCAGTGCAACTTCTGAGCACCAGCAGTGACCCACATGTGGGGACTTGTTCGATAAGCCCCGAGGGCAACATCATTCTACAAATGTGGAATTGTCGAGATATCACAAACTTGATCAGATGCAAAACTTGTAGAAACATATACTATTCTGAAGGGATTGGAGAGGCTAGATGCAGGAAAAATGTTTCCCATGTTGGCAGAGTCCAGAACCAGGGATCACAGTTTAAGAATAAGGGGTAGGCCATTTAGGACTGACGAGATGAGACCCAGAGAGTTGTGAATCTGTGGAATTCTCTGCCACAGAAGGTAGAGGAGGCCAATTCACTGAATGTTTACACGAGAGAGTTAGATTTAGCTCTTAGAGTTAAAGGAATCAAAGGATATAGGGAAAACAGGAACGGGGTACTGATTTTGGATGATCAGCCATGATCATATTGAATGGTGGTGCTGGCTCAAAGGGCCGAATGGCCTACACCTGCACCTATTTTCTATGTTTCTATGTTTCGAAGTATGTGCAAGTCCCACTCAGGGTGGAATCAAGTAGAGGTGGATTTATTAAGACGAAATGTGTCGGAAGGAACTGCAGATGCTGGGTGACACCAAAGATAGACACAAAATGCTGGAGTAACTCAGCGGGCTAGGCAGCGTCTCTGGAGAGAAGGTATGGGTGACGTTTTGGTTCGAAAAAGGGTCTTGACCTGAAACGTCACCCATTCCTTCTCTCTAGAGATGCTGTCTGTCCCGTTGATTTACTCCAGCATTTTGTGTCTATCTGGATTTATTAATAAGTTGCTCCTGACAGCCACTGCTCTGCTAGCTGAGGATCACATTGTGTGAAGGTTTTCCAACACATCCGCTGAAGAACTGCTGCCAAGAAGAACCACTGCCAAAATACATTTGCAGAGTCAGTGCGGCTGGCAGTACAAATACAGGAATGAGTAGGGTTGCCAACTGTCCCATATTAGCCAGGATATCCCGTATATTGGGTTGTCCCATATGGGACTGCTTTTGTCCCGTATTTGACTACTCGGGACTGCCCTCGGGACTGTCGGGTCGGAGCGCCACGTCCGGCCCCACCTCACCCATCCCGACGTAGTGCAGCCCATGGAGTGCAGCAGCAGCGCCTCGCCCGTGGCCCCGTCGGTCGGCAGCCCGGCCAGCTGTCCGACCTTGGGACCTTCGCTTACCGCCGACATCACCACCCCTCCTTCTCATGACCGATCTTCGGTTCATGAGTTGGGTGTGCAGTCCAGCACCCGGGACAACTCATCATTCACCCAGCCATGGCCGAGTTGGTCAACGAATTACCGCCAGGTATCTGTCCCTTATTTTGACCTTTTGTCCCTTATTTGGGAGTGGGAAAGTTGGCAACCCTAGGAATGAGGGAGATCCCGCCTTTCAGCTCAGGGGTGATAACAAAGCTCTGCTTGTCCGAAGTGACAAGGAGATAACATTCACCCCTTAACGAAGACCTCTGAAGAAAAGAATCATCTCATCATCATTTACCTGCCAGGCCATCCAGTCACACCTGTGACCAGGTGGTCATCGTTTATCTGCTTGCTTTTAGTAGAGCTTGTATGCAGAAACTGTATAAACAGCTGCCAACAGAAACCCTCAGATTCCTTTCCTAAATATATCCCAATTCTCCTCAGTCCTGCTTTAAAAAAAAAAGAGGTTTCTTAATATCTAAGATAGATAAAAAATGCTGGAGTAACTCCGTGGGACAGGCAGCATCTCTGGAGAGAAGGAATGGGTGGCGTTTTGGATTGTGACCCTTCTTTAGACTGATCATCAACATCTTCCTTAACATCTACAACATCTATCATCTGTAGATTATAACTTTTACAAGATTCTGTAGATTATAACTTTTATTTAGGAACCTACCTTAATGGGGAAAAAAGCAAGTGAAGTAGCTTTGCACAAATGAATTTGGACATTGGTTATAAATCATACATAATATAGTTTTAGCAGCAACTTTAATATAGTGAACCCTCAGAAGGATCCTCACAGTCTAGAAACATGACAGCTGACAACACTAAACCAAAGTCACAGATTACATAAATACAAAAAGGTTTGATATGATTTTCTGCTTGATTATCTATTTCTCCACAGGACATGGTTTCTAAGATGCTCCATGTAGATCCTCATCAAAGGCACACAGCAGCGCAGGTCCTTCAACACCCCTGGATTGTGAACCGGGAATATCTACCGCAGAATCAGCTCAGCAGACACGATGCCCATTTAGCCAAGGCAAGTACGAGATAACCTCTTTAAATCTGACCTTTGTGTTTGTGAGTAGGAAGGACCTGCAGATGTTGGTTTACACCAAAGATAGACACACAATGCTGGAGCAACTCAGCGGGACAGGCAGCATCTCTGGAGAAAAGGAATGGGCAGCATCTCAGGAGAGGACTGTCTGAAGAAGGATCTCGACCCAAAACGTCACCCATTCCTTCTCTCCAGAGATGCTGCCTATCCCGCTGAGTTACCCCAGCATTTTGTGTCTTTCTTTGTTTTTATGAACCTGACAGTGGCCCGGGTGTTTGACCTGACCATCATTGATGTGGACTGGAGACGGGGACTAAAATTTCAATTTACATGCTGTGTTTTAGACAATAGGCAATAGACAATAGACAAAGGTTTTAACCTTTGGACGGAAAATTGATCACTAGAAACAGTTGCTATTTCCTTATAGCTTATTTTTCTTTCAGTTCACTGAAATTTGACTCTAACCAGGGGTGGTATGTTCTCAGAAAGAGTTTACTTCTGTACTTTAGTTGTTTCCATTCTGAGGAAAAACTATTCCCTTTAACCAGCCGATACTCTGGGCTACACCCTATTCCATCTGCCACTCTCTGCCCACTTCAAGTCCTTGCTTTCTCCTACCCCTCCAACTATCTGTGTATCATCTGCAAACTTGACCACAAAGCTGCAGAGAATCATAGAGTCATAGAGTGATACAGTGTGGAAACAGGCCCTTCGGCCCAACATGCCCACACCGACCAACATGTCCCAGCTACACTCGCCCCACCTGCCCGCATTTGGTCCATATCCCTCTAAACTTGTCTTATCCATGTACCTTTCAAAGTTCAAAGTTCAAAGTAAACGTTATTGTCAATTCAATTATGCAACAGTAGTTACACAGAGGATCGAAATTACGTTTCCCCATACTCCAAATGTGCAGGTAATATTAAAAACACAGACAGACAACATACCAATAAAAATAGACAATAGACATTACTTTATTTAAAATATTAAAATATTCACAGTATGCCAAAATGTAGCAAAAACTTTGAGGTATTTTAAAAAGGGTGCAACAATGAAAGGTGCAATATAGAAAAAGTGCAAATTTCGTACTGGAGACATTGAGCCAAAGTTATTTTCACAGTTTGTTTATCTTTGTTTGGGTACTGTTCATGGAATTTTCTTAAGTGTGTTTCCAACTGTTTCGTAAATGTTGCGATAGTCCCTGCCTCAACTACCTCCTCAGGCAGTTTGTTACATAGATCCACCACCCTTTGCGTGATAAGGTTCCTGTTAAATCTTCCCCTTCACCTTAAAGCTACGTCTTCTGGTCCTCACCTACTCTGGGCCAGATACTCTGTGCATCTACCCGATCTATTCCTTTCATGGTTTTATACACCTCTATAAGATCGCCCCCCCCCCCCATCCTCCTGTGCTCCATGGAATAGAGTCCCAGCCTACTGAACCTCTCCCCATAGCTCTGACCCTCTAGTCCTGGCAACATCCTCGTAAATCTTCTATGTACCCTTCAATCCCCTCATCCAAATCATTTCTCTGAGTTACTTTAACACCAATGCAATTTTAACAATATTGCTAATTCTTTGATGACTGCTTCAACAGTGTTGAAGTTAGATTTATCATACTGCAATAAATGGAAGTTGCAAAATGGTGATTTCATGCCGTGACTGAAGATGCAGTATCAAAGGCACCATATTCCAAAAACTAGGGAACTTTTCCTTTGCTCGTGACAGCCGGAGCAGAAAGTAGAACAACATTGAAAATATACTCACTCATTTATGCTTAATCCAATTTACTTAGGTGACAATAGCTAGGTAAAACACACTAAAACATCAAAACTGTGAAACTGTCAAAACTGTGCTGAATATTAACCATATAACCATATAACAACTACAGCATGGAAACCGGCCATCTCGACCCTTCTAGTCCGTGCCGAACACGTATTCTCCCCTAGTCCCATACACCTGTGTTCAGACCATAAACCTCCATTCCTTTCCCGTCCATATAACTATCCAATTTATTTTTAAATGATAAAAACGAACCTGCCTCCACCACCTTCACTGGAAGCTCATTCCACACAGCCACCACTCTCTGAGTAAAGAAGTTCTCCCTCATGTTACCCCTAAACTTCAGTCCCTTCATTCTCAAGTCATGTCCCCTTGTTTGAATCTTCCCTACTCTCAGTGGGAAAAGCTTATCCACGTCAACTCTGTCTATCCCTCTCATCATTTTAAAAACCTCTATCAAGTCCCCCCTTAACCTTCTGCTCTCCAAAGAATAAAGCCCTAACTTGTTCAACCTTTCTCTGTAACTTAGTTGCTGAAAATCTAGTAAATCTCCTCTGTACTCTCTCTATTTTGTTGGCGTCCTTCCTATAATTAGACGACCAAAATTGTACACCATACTCCAGAATTGGCCTCACCAATGCCTTGTACATTTTAACATTACATCCCAACTTCTATACTCAATGCTCTGATTTATAAAGGCCAGCACACCAAAAGCTTTCTTTACCACCCTATCTACATGAGATTCCACTTTCAGGGAACTGTGCACAGTTATTCCCAGATCCCTCTCTTCACCTGCATTCTTCAATTCCCTACCATTTACCATGTACGTCCTATTTTGATTTGTCCTGCCAAGATGTAGCACCTCACACTTATCAGCATTAAACTCCATCTGCCATCTTTCAGTCCACTCTTCCAACTGGCATAAATCTCTCTGTAGACTTTGAAAATCTACTTCATTATCATTGGATTAGAGTCAATTATAGTTTCTCCAGTCAACCCCGACAACCAACAACCCCACCAGTTTAGCTGCTGGTCATTCCTTCACATGCGTTTTACGTTCCTGTCCCATTGATTCTAGATATGTTAAAGCTACCCCTCCTTCCCCTAAGTTGCTACATTTCTTTGAATTGAGGTAGAGGTCGACGAGAACCAACATTTAACCATGATTTACATGCGCGTCATGACGCATAAATTATGTAGTGTAAATTACATGCAAATGACGCCCAAGTGACATGCCCTTTAATCCCTTTCATTCGAAAAAAAAAGTACATCTTCCTACCCTCCTGGTGCAGAGATATTTTACTTCAAAAAGCAAAGGCTAGAAGCACAAATTTTCCCTGCAATTAATTTTCAAATGTCTAGATCCCATTCCTAAACATCATTCAGTACTGTTGCCACTGTTCATGTATGTGGGCACTGGATACGTACACAGTGATGGCCTGAACGTGGTGCCCACTGCTATCCAATATCCTGCCAGTATATTGACTGAGGGTGAGAACTCAGTGTGGGTAGGAACTGCAGATGCTGGTTTACACCCAAGATAGACACAAAATGCTGGAGTAACTCAATGGGACAAGCAGCATCTCTGGACGGAAGGAATGGACTCAGTGACTAGGCTTGACTCTGAAGCCTCCTTTGTTAAATACACTACCAGAATATGAACACTGCATCAGAAATAGCCAATGGGCTTGACTATAGGGGCTGTCCCACTGCGGGGATCTAATTGGCGAGTTTAGAAGAGTTTGCCCTTGACTCGTACTCGCAGCATGGTCGACACAAGGTCCTAGGAGGTCTTTGTAACTCTCCTTCATGCTTGAGAGTAGTCCCCGCGTACTCGAGGCCTCAGCTAGGTCGCGGCGTATTTTTCAACATGTTGAAAAATGCCAGCGAGTAAAAAAATGTCCCCATGGAAAAAATCAATAACTTTTTTACTCGTAGGTTTAGTCGAAGTAGGTCGTAGTAGGTCAGCATGTTATTCGTAGGTAATCAAGGGTAGTCAAAAGTAGTCATAGATAGTCTTCAACATAGTCGAAGGGAGGTTGAAGGAGGTCAAAGGAGATCGAAGGAGGTCATCTTCACTCCCCACTATTCGGTGTCCAATTTTCCCGAAGTTAGTCGAAGCTGTTCGAAGCAAGTCTTCAACATAGTCGAAGGAGGTCTTCAACATGACATTTTTTCAAACTCTCCAAGACTCTTCTAAACTCCCCAATTAGGTTGCCGCAGTGGGACAGCCCCTTAAGGTTTGGTTGTGCTGCCAGAAAGTCAGCACTGAATAAGAATGTAGTGAGTGGAATCTCATGTAGATAGGGTGGTAAAGAAAGCTTTTGGTGTGCTGGCCTTTATAAATCAGAGCATTGAGTATAGAAGTTGGGATGTAATGTTAAAATTGTACAAGGCATTGGTGAGGCCAATTCTGGAGTATGGTGTACAATTTTGGTTGCCTAATTATAGGAAGGATGTCAACAAAATAGAGAGAGTACAGTGAAGATTTACTAGAATGTTGCTTGGGTTTCTGCAACGAAGTTACAGAGAAAGGTTGAACAAGTTAGGGCTTTATTCTTTGGAGTGCAGAAGGTTAAGGGGGGACTTGATAGAGGTCTTTAAAATGATGAGAGGGATAGACAGAGTTGACGTGGATAAGCTTTTCCCACTGAGAGCAGGGAAGATTCAAACAAGGGGACATGACTTGAGAATGAAGGGACTGAAGTTTAGGGGTAACATGAGGGGGAACTTCTTTACTCAGAGAGTGGTGGCTGTGTGGAATGAGCTTCCAGTGAAGGTGGTGGAGGCAGGTTCGTTTTTATCATTTAAAAATAAATTGGATAGTTATATGGACGGGAAAGGTATGGAGGGTTATGGTCTGAGCGCAGGTATATGGGACTAGGGGAGAATACGTGTTCGGAACGGACTAGAAGGGTCGAGACGGCCTGTTTCCGTGCTGTAATTGTTGTATGGTTATATGGTTATATGGATTTCATTATGATGCCTCCTATGTTTTTATGCCCTACGAATATGTTGACATGAAATGAGAAGCTAATAACTTTTGTCCACCTGTCTAGTCTAGACTAAAAACATTTAGGAAGGAACTGCAGATGCTGGATTAAACTGAAGATATTATGTCTATCTTATTATAAGTCAGAGTAACTCAGCAAGTCAGATAGCATCTCTAGAGAAAAGGAATAGGTGACGTTTTGGATCAGTCTGAAGAAGGGTCTCGTCCCAAAACATCACCTATTCCTTTTCTCCAGAGATGCTGCCTGATTTGCCGAGTTACTCCAGCTTTTGGACGAGAACCATGTTTAGTTTCATGGTCAGGCCTATTGGAAGTCTGGCAGCATCCATAACAATTCCCCTGCCCATTCCCACGCTAACCATTCTGTCCTAGGCCTCCTCAATTGTCAGAATGAGGCCAAAAGCAAATTGGAGGAACAGCATCTCATATTTTGCTTAGGCAGCTTACAACCCAGGGGGTATGAAATGGATTTCCTTAACAAAGTAACTCTTGCATCCCCTTTCTCTCTACATCCCTTGTTGAGTCTCATTGTATGCGACTGGTTCTCACCTAACACATAGCTAACAGTGGCCTGTTTCCTTTATCACCTTACCATTTTGCATATCTTTCATTCATTTGTTCTATATCTTGCTACATCATAGAAACATAGAAACATAGAAATATAGAACATAGGTGCAGGAGGAGGCCATTTGGCCCTTCGAGCCAGCACCGCCATTCATTGTGATCATGGCTGATGGTCCCCTATCAATAACCCGTGCCTGCCTTCTCCCCATATCCCTTGACTCCACTAGCCCCTAGAGCTCTATCTAACCCTCTCTTAAATCCATCCAGTGACGGCCTCCACTGCCCTCTGTGGCAGGGAATTCCATAAATTCACAACTCTCTGGGTGAAAACGTTTTTTCTCACCTCAGTCTTAAATGACCTCCCCTTTATTAGAAGACTGTGGCCCCTGGTTCTGGACTCGCCCAACATTGGGAACATTTTTCCTGCATCCAGCTTATCCAGTCCTTTTATAATTTTCAATATCTATATAATAGATCACCATCTATATCTTTCATTTCCCTTTATCCTGACTGAAGAAGGGTCTCGACCCGAAACGTCATCTATTCCTTTTCTCCAGAGATGCTGTCTGACCCACTGAGTTACTCCAACCGTTTGTGTCTATGTTGCACTAGAAACATGTCTAGTTTCACACACAAAGAATGCTCATTTGGGGCTGATATTGGAAGCATGGCAGCAAGCATCCATAACCTAACAAGAGAGGAAAAAGTTGGTGACTGGATGTTGAAAATTGTGCATTGATTTGCCCGGTGCCTCAGGTCAGCTGATCAGCTGCTCCTTGAGGTACCAAGGTCTAAGCGGAAGCTCAGAGGGGATAGAGCCTTCTCTGTTGCTGCTCCGGCACTCTGGAACACCCTGCCGTTGCACATCAGACAGGCCCCCTCACTGTCCATCTTCAAATCCACCCTAAAAACTCATTTTTATTCTCTGGCTTTCGTCACTGGCTGAGACATTGCTCCTGTTTTTAGTGCTTTTAATGTCTTTTAATTTTTACTGTTTTATAGTCCTTTGTTTTACGGTTTTTAATGGTTTGTAATAACTTCTTGTCCATGAGTTCTCATGTACAGCACTTTGTGGCAACTGCAGTTGTTTAAAGTGCTTTATAAATAAAGTTATTATTATTATTTATAAATAAAGTTATTAATCTTAAATCAGTTCAATGACAATGTTACAGATTTTGCTTTATGCCTTATTACAGGGTGCAATGGCTGCCACTTATTTTGCTCTGAACAGTACACCTCAGGCACCGAGATTAGAAGCAGTAATGGCCTCAAACCTGGCTCAGCGCAGAGGAATGAAAAGACTGACATCTACAAGACTATAACAGCTTTCATCTGCCTCTTGAAGGGAGTCTTCTTTATGTGTAAAAAATACTTGAACGTTTCCCGACGTGACAAAAGAGGCCTCAAAAGATCCAAAGTATACAGAGGTCGGGCCTCGTTTCAGGCTCTGTTGTTTCATATTTGCTGAACAGTCAAAGGGTCATCCACCCAAGTTGATGCACTGCATCAGTTGATGACAGGAGATGAACAAGTCTAAAATTATATTCTAAATTAGCAAAAGTGTCTTTGCTTTTAGCCTGATAATGATTGAAAAAAGACATGCAAATCTGTCTGTGACAGATGGACTTAGCCTCTTTCACACCTAAATGGAAATGGATAACTATAAGAGTGCTTTGAGAAAGCACATTACCCACCCTCTATGCTGTTCCCACTTAATTGTTGAAAAAAGAATCAAAGTGGGAAAAGATGCAGTGAGAGGCAACCAGATCTCGGAACAGAGCATCTTGCTGGACGAGGCCTATAAAATCTGAATTGTTTATTTTCTTTTACCTTATTTATGGCAGAAATTCACTGGGAAAGGAAACTTCTGGCAGCCGACCAATTATCTCCACTGATGTTTTCATAGTGTATATTTGTAATACATTTAAGAGTCCTGTGGTAATGTGAAATAGAAGAAAGCACATGAGAAACAATATGGAGTGGTGAAGTCTAACGAGCACTGTCTTTTCAGTGGTAGATGTATGTGGAGTGCCGTAGTGAAGCAAGCTAAGTGTGGACTATTCAGTTCTATTTCTGAGCGTTAGATTTAGCATTAACCAATAATACTTGTATGTTGAAAGGAATGGCATGCCTTAATGCAGCATTATTAGTCACAAAGTCAATGACATAATAATCCTACTAATAATAATCAAAAAAGGCGATAAGATTTTTTTCTCTCACTGTATTCCTATCTGCTCGCTCTGTGCCCAAACATGTGAACCTCCATTGTGATCCTGTCCATCAGCCACCTCTCTTAAGGTCATTTCTCACATGTGAGCTTGGTGGCAAGGGCAAGCAGTTGGTTCAATACCAGATAGACCTGCGACCAAACCTGATCCTGGCCTTATCCAACATGACGATCACTGCTATTGCTCCAGACGGTCGATGCAAGGTACCCTATTTTGCCCTCCTTATGTCTATGAATATTGGATGCCAAAGAAATGTGTATATATTGGCGAAAATTGATTTTGTTTCTCTATACCGCCCACTCCCCTGACATGGGTCTGAAGAACAGTCTCAACCCGAAACATCGCCAATTCCTTCTCTCCAGAGATGCTGCCTGTCCCGCTGAATTACTCCAGCTTTCTGTATCTACCCCAGAGCTCTACCTGGTCATTATAGTACTTTTCAAGTGCAGCCACTGTTGTAATGTAGGAATGTTGTAATGTAGGAAACATGATGGATTAATTTGAAGACATCCAGGAAATTATAGTGGGTTGTTATCATCAGAATCGGTGTTAGTGCAGAGAAGCCTACATTCATTTGCCTCTCAGCGATGGTTCAGCTGGCCTGCATGTTGCACGGGACTCTCTTTCTCTGGTGGCAAGATGCAAGAGTGGATCTGCAAGAATTTAAGGTTCTTTCTGAATCCCTGGCCTGTTGCCTTAACTAATTGAATGCAGAAACTCTGCTGTCATCTGCTCACCTACGTGCAGCCTTTCGGCCAATGATACCCAATATTTATAGTCAGGAGCAGTATGGTGTTTATATTGGCCACAACATGCTGTCCACATAATGCTAAAACAATTGGTGCTTACTGCTTTTCCTCAGTTAATGCATCAGTAGACTCATATGAGTGTAGATCTGTGAGTCCAAACATTGCCCTTTGTGATTTGCCCCTCAACGTTAGCTTTATAAAAATTAATATCTTACTGAGTAGACACAAAATGCTGGAGTAACTCAGCAGGACAGGCAGCATTCCTGGAGAGCAGGAATGGGTGACGCTTTGGGTCGAGGCTCGTCGTCAGACTGAGAGTCAGGGGGGGATGGAGACCGGGGATGTGGAAGGGTAAGGTGTGAAAATACAGATCAAAGGGGACGATGACCAACCAAATGTAGAATGGTGCATTGTTAGCTGAAGGGAAAGTAGCAACAAGGCAAACAATCAGCAAAATTGGATCTGAATACTGTATAGTTCCCTGTTCAAATGCTCTGTATAATATTAAGCTGCTGAGAATATTAGACTTGCTAGAGCATATTAGATCCTGGCCACGTTCTTGTAAGAATATTTTAATTGCTTCATAAGAGTAAAGGGCCTGTTTCACTTTCACAACCCAATTCACAACCTTTTTTACTCGTGAACATTTTTAATCATGTTGAAAAAACGGCCCGACCTATTTGATGCCACGAGCACCTGCGACTAGCATCACAACCTATCTACGACCTACCTACGACCTCCTACGACCTTGTGACAAACATGCTGCCAGTATGAGTCAAGGGCAAAGGTCGTGAATTAGGTTGTGAAAGTGGGACATGCCCTTAACAATTGGCAATATCCTCTGCATTGAAAATAACCTAATCCAAGTAGAGAATTTTACTAGTTGAATTCGTGCTAATCATTTGCTTTATTCCATTTCTGCTAAATTCAATAGCTTTTCTTCATTCCCTTATCTCTTTACCTTTTTCTGATGCAATATTCATCCGCCGACTGGTATATCATTTCATTCCCACCTCGTATTGTTTATTTCAGTCCAACAAGGTGATTGTTTCGGGAGATGCAAGCTGAAAAATAGTCAAGCCTGGTCAATATCACTAAGCATGCTATTTCGCCATGAAGTCAGCAAAAATGAAAGTCAGAGGAGTACAATCTGGTAATGTGACTAGATTGTGCATTTGGTACCATTGATGGGGATTCATTTTAATGTGCGATATTCCATCTTGTTCGTTCAAATCTCCGATACCATGTTGAAGCCCCCAAGCAAATTCCACCTTGGCTTTCCAGCAATTTGCAGGGCAAAATATGATTGCCATTAATCAGCCAAGGGCGGCACGGTGGCACAGCGGTAGAGTTGCTGTCTTACAGCTCTCACTGTTCCAAGAGACCCGAGTTCCATCCCGACTACGGGTGCTGCCTGTACGGAGCATGTACGTTCTCCCAGTGACCGCGTGGGTTTTCACCGACATCTTCGGTTTCCTCCCCCACTCCTAAGAAGTACAGGTTTGTAGGTTCATTGGCTTGGTATAAATGTAAAATTGTCCCTAGTGTGTGTAGGATAGTGTTAATGCGTGGGGATCGCTGGTCAGTGCGGACACGGTGGGCCAAAGGTCCTGTTTTCGCACTGTATCTCTAAACTAAACTAAGCATGTTTAATTGGGTAGGGTGCACCAATGTTTGATCTCCCCAGCGATTTTTGGGTTCATCTTGAGCTGATACTCATGCTACATCTGTTGATAGAGAGCGTACTTAAATGCCCTTGATTATTCCAACTGTATCTAAATGATTAAAAAGAGCTCTCTTGGGGAGCTGATGTTTCCTGAAGCATAATAATCATATGCTGGCATGTCAAATTGCTCGATTCACTACGTTATTAAATCATTCAGCTAGTTGAAAGTTAATTAAATAAAGCACAGGAATTTAATTCAGCCATTTAAGTCAGGCGCATTGAAAATGCCGCGATCTTGCTCTGGGGTTTATCACTCCCCGCTGGTCAAATTGAGAGAATTGAAACCATGCACAAAAAATCATTAGTGTGTAGGAAGGAACTGCAGATGCTGGTTTACACCGAAGATAGATAGGCAATGCTGGAGTAACTCAACGGGACAGGCTGCATCTCTGGGTAGAAGGAACGGGTGACATTTCCTGTCGAGACCGTTGTGAAGAAGTCACTCTTTCCAAAGATGCTGCCTGTCCCACTGATGTTACTCAAGCGTTGTGTTTCTATCGTCACAGAGAATCTTTGCCACCTACTTCATTCCTCTGGTGGAGTAACGCTGACAAAGAGGATGCCCCACCAAGGGTTTTCCCAGCCCGCGTGTTGTCAGTGGTTGAGGCTCTTTCCGAACTCTCAGTCAGGAATTTCTTTAGAGACGAACCCCAAAGGGCAAATTTTAACAGAGTTCTTATTCCTGGATGATTCGCATTGTTCGTAGCTGCATCTTGCCACTTACAGTGATCACTACCTATCATTCTGACAGGGGAACAACATTTTTTGAGCTGTGAACCTTCCTACCACTGACTGTAATGCAAAGGCTTGACTCTTGACTCTTGACTATCACCTCACTGCAATGGGAGTCAACTCATTTAATCAAAACACTAATAGATACTAGTTTTAGCATCATTATTCTCATGTCAACCCTCCGGATCTAGAATGACATTGTCACTCCAGGTCTGTGGATTCTGAGGTAGTTAACAAAGCCAATGTGGGAACCACAGACTGTTCAGTAGATGAGACTGAAGCTGTTGACTGATGAATGCATTGTCCTCATGCCTCTTATCACAGTGTTCTGCCATTGAAAACAAGCAGGACAATATTCTTACCAGATAGATTTATGGTTGTAGCCAACATTATATCTGTGAGGATGAGGAAACTATTTGCCCAATTAATTTTTGTTTGTCTAAGAATGCACCCACTACTGATTGTTTATGATTTTCTTTACCTTTATGACTTAAAGGTAAATCATATGTGGTGTCCATCGCAAAGCAACGCAAAGCAATAATCACGAACGCCTGTTACAAAAATTCACTCAATTCAGTTAGACGGAAAATAAGTAACGATCGTACTGACATGTTCCCATTCCCTCCAGCCATCATTGTTACATAACAGATCAATTGGTCATCAGTCTACCAATTTATCTGCATTAAACAGGATCAGATACCCGCCCTCTACCCTCTCTCTTCATGTCCGTTGACACATTTTGTAATAAGCGATAGGAGCATAAGCAGGCCATTCAGCCTATCAAGTCTACTCCACCATTCAATCATGACTGATATATATCTCTCCCTCCTAACCCCATTCTCCCGCCTTCTCCCCGAAACCCCGTAATACAATAAGACAGTTTTTTAGCCGGAACCGGCTGGTGTTTTTTGCACATGAGCAACTTATCAAAGTCATAACCCGTCTTCACGTCACTTAAAAGGCCATTTTGGCCAGCATCATCCAAGGAAGGTGCAGTATTAGATAGCAAGCACAGAATGACCATAAAATGGGTGACTGTAGATCTGGTACAGAGAAACTGTTTGTCCATGGAGCAAACTTAAATTTAGAAAGTTTATAGATAATATCAGAAAGCACCTCTGGTGAATATCTGAAACATTCTTCATTCAAAATTTGTGTGTGCTTAGATTATTTTAACAATTCAAAACTAAGGTTGGTCTTTTTTTTGGTTTGGCAAGGTTAGTTGGTTGTATTAAAATGTAGATCAGCAGTGATCTCATTGAATGGCATGCAGGTTCAAAGAGCTAAAAGGCTTACAGCTGATGATAATATGATTTTTCTTGTTCAAATAAGCTGGTGCATGAAGTTTGGAATCCTGAACTTGTCGGTCTCTTAGAATTGTTTTTGCGGTGTGTGTGTGTGTGTGTGTGTGGGTGGAGGGAGAGGTGTATGGTGCAGAGGTGGACAACCTTAGCTTCAAGTGGCTCTAGGTCACTGCTCCGAGTTTAAAAGCAGTGTGAGCAGCCTATTAATGACAATGTTTGCATCCACTGTCTATGAATGATCATTGACTGTTAATGGTAGATTGAACAAATGAACAGAGTTGAAGTCACATATGCAAATGTTTTTGTTTACTATTTTACAGATTTTCTTTCATGTGGTTAATGTACAAAGTAACTTATTTAAGATTAATATAAGGAAAACCACAAACGCTGGCCTAATAGGGAAACCCAGAAAATACTGGGAATGCCATGCAGGTCTACCAGTGCCTGGCTAAGTAAAGACAAGGCTGTCATTTGTTCTGCTCCCAGGCCTGCAATGTTTTTATGTAATATAACTTACTTGCAGATATATTGATATTTAAAACATTTATTACTTGCTATATTTTGTACATAGACAACAAATGGACCTCTCTGCACTGCTGATGATGTTACTAACAATTATTTGAGAATTAAAACTTTACCCTAAATATTCTTGCACAATTAACTGAATCAACATATGGTTACAAACTAATGTGAGTTTTACAATGTGTCCGGCAAAGCTGATAATGTTTTGTGTTGTATGTAAACCCTTTAATAGAAGCACTATTGTTGAGGCAGGAGTATTATTTTGTCTGGTTGAAATCGTGCTCATTCATTCTCATTAGCAGTTATAAGACCTGAGAGGAAAATACGTCAAGCTAACATAGTTTGTAATTTAAGGAACATGTAAGGTCACTGAAGCAAACTCTATTTGAACTGTGAAATGTGGACTGCAGTTTAGCCAACCTAAGACAACTTCCGTTGATCAAAATCGAAAGGTAGAGATTGTTGCGTCAACTCTTATCCCGACCTTTGGCTTCCAGAAATACAGTGCATCACATAAATGACTCCGTTCTGTTCCCTGCAGTGGAATCTCTTTCAGGATCATTGTTACATCAAGGTCCAAATATATAGTGACTTGAATCCTGAATGAATGTGAGATTCAGAATTGAGATGAGTGATAATAAAATACATAAATTGATCACTGACGTTCTTATCTGAGGATGAGTTCCTGGCACCGCAAAGAAACAAAATAAATCACGTGAAACACTAGATATATTCTTCCTCTCTGTTCCTTTTCAAATCCCAAGTAGACTTAATATGAAAAACTTCATTTCAGATTTTTTTGAAGTAAATTATACTGACTGGTGGAATAGTCTCAATTAATTTGATTAATTAAGACGGTACGTCTCATCCTGAAAACCTTCTAAACGTTCTGATAAAAAGGCTGTGAGAAATCCTTGGCCGGATGAAAACTTTGGGGGGAAAAATGATCATGGGTGAAAAACGTATAAATTGGACAAAATGCAATCGGGCCAAATACATGCAAAGGTTAACGTTGACAAATGAATAAGATAAACACTCTCACTATGATTATGGTCACTAATAATGCTAATGCATTAGCATTGTTAAGTTTACTTTTCAATCTTCCCTGATTTGAGTAATCTCAGTCAGGGTAGCAAACAGTGCAGTTAATGATGGGGAGAGGGATTGGAAATTGGCCAGGATTCCTTAAGTTAATTCTTATCCATTGGACTGTGGACATGCCTTGCATTAACACTGGATATTATAAGCTCTGAAGGAGCTATATTGTCGATCACTTTTTCTGCAGGAGATGCTGCCGGCTTGTACCTAGTGACTGAAGTCAGCTGGCAGCATTTGTCCACAAATCATAATGGTCATAAGTTCATCAGTGATTGGAGAAGAATTAGGCCCATCAACTCACTTCTACCATTCAATCATGGCTGATCTATCTCTCTCTCCTTCCCCCATTTTCCTGCCTTCTCCCCATAACCACTGATGCCCAAAATGCTTCCAGGACTCGAGAGGTTGAATTATAAAGAGAGGCTGGATAGGCTAGGACTTTCTTAGGTAGAGCACAGGGGGATGAGGGATTATTTTTACCAAGGCCCATGAGAATCAGAGATAAGGTAAATGGCAACTGTTTTTTTTTTCCATGGTAGGGCAGTCTAGAACTAGAAAGCATAGGGTTAAGGGGAGCGAGGGGTGAGATTTAAAAGAGACCTGTAGGACAATTTCACACATATGGTGGGTATGTGGATGAGCTGCCAGAAGAAGGTGGAGAGTGGGGTACAACAGTGACATTTTAAATACTTTTGCTCAGATGCATGGATGGGAACGGTTTGGAAGGGTATGGCCCAACTGCAGGCACTAGGACAAGCTTAGTTATAAAACCTTCCCTTTGGACAAGTTGGGTCAAAAGCACGAAGTCCATGCACTGACTCTCAAAACTGCACAGTTATAACATCGATTTGGCTTGTCAACGTACAGTGCAATGGATCATTGTAGATTATCCCTGATATAGAGTCATAGAGCAGGGAAATGAGCCTTTGGCCCAACTCATCCATGCCAAACAAGATGTCACATCCAAGCTAGTTCCATTTACCCAAACTTGGCCCATATCACTCTAAACCTTTCCTATTCACGTACCTCTCTAGATGTATTTTAAATGTTGTTCTTGTACCTGTCTCAACTACTATGGTGATGGCATGTGAGAGAAAATAGGTCACAGGATAAAATAAAGTGGTGAGGTTGCGCTGATGGCCTGGGGAGACTCAATTGAACGGTTCCTTTCTATGTCTTAAGGAAATACAATATGCCTTGAAATGCAAATGCTGAGGCCAATCATGCCATCATGCTTCTTTGGGTAGTTTAGAAAACCCAACAAAGATCCAAGCCTCATTTTGGGATGCTTGTGGTTAGGGTGGCATCACCTACTACCTAGTAAACCTGCCAGTGCATTGTTATGAGTGCATGTGGAAGATTGCTCTGCACTTTGCGTGATTAAAGTAACCCAGATTAAGATCAGGCATGTGGGTACCAGTGGAAAAGTCTTGAACTAAATAGAAAACAACTCCAGGTGAAAATAGGAATTGTCAATAACCCCTTACTTGCCAATACAGTATTATTTAAAGGGGGTTAAAATAACAACATGTTTAGTGCAAATCATTATTTTACAGAGAGCAGAAAATGTGATATTGAAGTAAAATTGACAGTTTGCTAATGCTGTTTTCCTTCCCTTTGGCCCCTTTAATCAGCTAGTTTAGGAATGTACACCTTCAGGTTTCTGTACAATAGATTGTCTCTGATTTAAACGTGAAACTATTAGCTTGCAGAATGTACTCAATTCTTCTATAACATTGACATCCATCCGGAGTCAATGTTTTATAAGAATTGAATAAATGGTGGCATTTATTGCATCCAATTGCCAGAAGGGCCCTGGATGTAACACTAATTAAAACGCACCAACAAGCTGTTTTCAATTAAGTCTGGTGTATTGCTGAGATCTAGAGAGTTGAACCAATGAACGGTAAACCTGGATTATAAACTGGTGAATTAAATGTAACGACTATCAAGAGCACAACTCTCCTGTGTTTTACTGTAAGGAAGTGTGAAGTTGTCTAATTAATTTTGTTTTTTTTTTCAGTTTTACCAGCACTTTTTAATTTGCATTTTTGGAATAAAAATGTATAATAAAGCATACTTATGATTTGTAATGTATTGTGTATTATAGAAACTGCTGCTGATAGGCTTATGTTTGGTACATGGCACTTTGTGCCACGTTTGTAGGTGGAAATAAATTCCTTAAATTCACTTATTTAACTTACTTGAAAAACATTTTGTAATGAAAATGGGTTTTATGAAGTGTAATATTTTTATAGCATTATGATAACTATAGGATTTTGTATATTAAAAGGAACTGCTCCATAAGATGAGTTTGTGTCCTGGTTTTCCTTGATCTTGATGGTACTTCCCCACTATGTGCTAAGTTAAGGTTATAAATTGCTTCAGTCATTGCCAAGTTGTCAAGAAGGCATTGCAAAGCCCATCTACTGCCCATCCATTGATCTCAGCTAGTTGGCTTGTGTAGGAAGGAATTGCAGATGCTAGTGTATACTGAAGCCAGACACAATACGCTGGCGTAATTCAGCAGGACAGGCAGCGTCTCTGGATAGAAGGAACGGTTGGCATTTCGTGTCAAGACTCTTCTTCAGATAGGCTGTGGGCCGAGCATCAAAAATGTGTCTGGAAACCCAAGTCACCAAACTACATGAAATATTCCACAGATTTAGATGAAATATAATTGAGAAGGAAGTCATAACTCGTCATTGCCAAAAGTTGCACATTAATTAATTAAACTAATTAGAAAATGAGATTGGGAAAATAAGCGACGTCTAGTGGCCAATGCCCGTATTACACCATGGGCAGCCTATTTCCGTGTTGCAGTCCATTTAAACTCCATATTATTATACCTATATGTATATATATAACCTGTTAATATGAATGTTATCATATATAATTAAGTATAATTATATTATATAAAAATAATATGATGAATATAATTGTGAGTGTTTTTTTTAATGACACTGTCGCAGAGGTCCTGCTTCTGAACCAGCCTAATTAATGGGTGAGGGCAGTTCTTGTTGGTTCCTCCCTTTACTGAACCCCACTGACTGCCAGTGTGCAGAGTGGGGGTGACGGCCATAGTGGGACTGGGGCAGTGCCAGACCTGTAAGACCTGTCTTATTTCTGATGTCACATCCTGGCCAAGAATCGAATGTTGTGATGTTTACTCAATGAATATTCATTTTAAGCTACAATGAGCCTATATTTATGTTATAGACCCCCCCCCCCCCGATGGTGCCTTTGAAAATGAGGGCTATTACCTTTGACCTAAAAGAACCCTAAAAGTTGCATTGTTTATCTCTAGTTTGTGTGTGTGTCTGTGTATGCCTTTCAAACGTGTATCTGTGGATGTAAGTGTGTATGTACGTGTGGATGGATGTATGTGTGCATGTATGTTTGGATGTGTACATGTATGTCTGCGTGTGAATGGATGTGTGGTTGTGTGTGTGTGTGCGGATTTATGTGTGCATGTATGTCTGTGTTTGCATGCATGGAAGTGTGCGTATGGATGGATGTGTGTGTGTGTGTGTGGATGTGCGTATGTATGTATGTGTGGATCAATGGGTGGATTGTCGCAGTCATTCACCGGCACGCATTTACTCATTGTTTAAATTATTTGACCAAATAAACAGTGAAATGATCCACATTAAAATAAAACTTTATACCATTATTTTTTTCCACAATTTATTTCTTTTGTGTACTTTGAACATTTACAAATGTTGCAATGCGTTGGTAGGACATGCCTACAGTCAGTGTGCTCGACAGTTGCTGTTTGTTGACTATGACTTGTCATGGATCGAAGCAGTCTCTTTGAGGCCGGCTCATCTGCTTCACCATCAGGAACTGCCTCTTGAGGTGATTCACCTGCTTCAGGCTTTTCAGCGTCTTGAACTCAATTGAAAGAGGAAAAAGAAAACAGAAAAGGAATGAAAAGTAAAATAAATCAATATCCTCAAATATATCTTTTCATTTTTCAAAGTAACATCATATGACCATAAGTAAAAAGATTTGTTGTTTGAGTCCTATCATTACCTTTCTTCCTTCTAGACTTTGCTATTGCTCGATTTATTGTTGTTATGTTGCTGAAGTGACGATAGCACTCTGCATGATAACCCGGGATACACTGCTGCCTCCTAATAATAGAAGATAATATGTGTCAGGGTGTATTTTACATCTTTTCATGTTTTATATTATGTAAGACAATATCGACATATCAATGAGGAAATTAAACATGTATGCATGTCCAGGAAGATGGGATGGCAAGTCTGCAAATTATCTAATTAGTGTTCATTAAAGCACAGTGGGATGGGATGGGAATCTGGGATGTAATGTTAAAATTGTACAAGGCATTGGTGAGACCAAATCTGGAGTATGGTGTACAATTTTGGTCGCCCAATTATAGGAAGGATGTCAACAAAATAGAGAGAGTACAGAGGAGATTTACTAGAATGTTGCCTGGGTTTCAACAACTAAGTTACAGAGATAGGTTGAATAAGTTAGGTCTTTATTCTCTGGAGCGCAGAAGGTTAAGAGGGGACTTGATAGAGGTCTTTAAAATGATGAGAGGGATAGACAGAGTTGATGTGGCCAAGCTTTTCCCTTTGAGAATAGGGAAGATTCAAACAAGAGGACATGACTTCAGAATTAAGGGACAGAAGTTTAGGGGTAATATGAGGGGGAACCTCTTTACTCAGAGAGTGGTAGCGGTGTGGAATGAGCTTCCAGTGGAAGTGGTGGAGGCAGGTTCATTGGTATCATTTAAAAATAAATTGGATAGGCATATGGATGAGAAGGGAATGGAGGGTTCTGGTATGAGTGCAGGCAGGTGGGACTAAGGGAAAAAAGTAGTTCAGCACGGACTTGTAGTCCCGAGATGGCCTGTTTCCGTGCTGTGATTGTTATATGGTTATATGGTTAGTGAATGTCCACACAAAACACTTTTGTGTGGACAGGCTCTGAAGAGTGGAGGGGCAGAATCTCATATTACTTAGGTCTGCATGGACTTAAATTCATAAAATGTCAACCTCTTCTTAATATTAATACATTTTGTTGATTAATAATAATTAATTAATTAATTAATGATTGTTAATAAATAATGATAATTAATCTTAATAAAATTCCACCTCCAGTTTAAATTCCGTTTGGAATATTTTGGAAAACCAAGAAACCAAGAAGAATGTTAATGAGAATAACATTAGCTTACTACCATAGAAAAACTAGTTCAAGTTCACATATCACCAATTCATTTCTCCAGAAACATCAACCACTTATGACCATTTCTCACTGCAATGGAAGCCTATAAATTGCAATCGATATCCCTCCGTTTTTCTCCCGTTGTCGGGGCCTGAAAACGGCCGCTACAGACGGCACTATGTACAGCCTTCTCCCCCCACCCCCCTCCCCCCGCCCTGCCCGCGGAGATGATCCATGGCTCCGTGTTCGCAAATCGGCCGCTTATCAATTGAGACCGCAGCTTCACTATACCTAGGTACCTAGGGCCCGCGGTCAGAGCACTTTTTCCCGGTAAGTTATCGCAGGCAGCTCCGAGATTAGCTGTTAAAGACTTATTACTCTACAACAAGCTGGCATTAGTGACAATGTTTAATTGACTGTGTTATGGAAAGATATAGTTTAGGCCCTTAACTTCATGAATGAATGAGTGAATGAATGAATGAATTTATTCACATTATAAAAGGGTGCAATTAAATTAATTAATGTCCATACAGTTAGATTTTCATAAATTCAGACATTAGATCTTACCTTTCAGTTAGAGTTGATTCCTGGCTGTCTTCTTTGTGTTGGACTTTGCTTTCAAGGCTTTCTTCCACTTCCATCCACTTAGCAGCACATTCTTCCACCTTTTTAATGCTTTTCTCACTAAATTCAATTACCCTGCTGCAAGTTTCCACGACAAGTATTCCACAGAACAACAAATCGGAATCTCCAGTAAAACAGGCATCTGTAGAGGCACCCTCAGCCATTGTGTGTGCTAGCCTGAAGCAAAGCGCGTGATTGGCCAACTGGCAGACAACTCAATGTTAAACGTGCTTTGATTAGACTAAAAATTACCCAAAATGTTTCAGTTTTTTCTCTAATTTAATAAAAAATGTGCAACACTTGTTCATGACGAGTTTCAGGGATGATTTATATAATTGTTTTTACACAATATGTGAACATTTCATGTAGTTTGGTGACTTGGGTCACAAAGCTGTAGAATAAAGCTCCTCGGCCCACAGCCTAAGACTGAGAGTCAGGGGAGAGGGAAACAGAGATATGGAAGGGTAAGGTGTGAAAATGAGACATCAAAGGAGAGGAAGCTCGTGGAAAATGTAGAATGGATCATTGTAAGCTTGGAGAAGGCGACAAAGTATTCAAAGATAACATTTAATCAGGGGGACAGTCATGAAGTCAGAGAACTAAGATTCTCTAGAACTCTCAGTCTGAAGAAAGGTCGACCCGACCCATTCCTTCTCTCCAGAGATGCTGCCTGTCCCACTGAGTTACTCCAGCATGTTGTGCCTACAGCTAGCCTGCTGGTGGTCAGGCTGCATTGTTGGGATCCTTAAAGAGAAAAGGCTGAATGAGCACTTTGTTCTGATGCATGTTGTTGCTGTTCATCCTTCATAGTCGAAGAAGACCTTGACTTTGTGTGTTTGTTTGTGGGTCCGGAGGTGACTGATGAGACTGATCCGGGCCATGAAGGCTCGCCCGCATATGGGACACAGTTGGGTGGGTGCTACAGTGGAAGATGAAGTGACTCGAGCCGTGCACACGACACATTTCCTCTGAGCTTGTGCGCTGCGCTTCTTCTCAGCTGCACGCACTCCTGTGGTGATCTTGCTTCGCCCAGTTGACTTGGATTAAAGTGAGCGAGAGTTGCGCAAATCGTCAGCTTCACTCTCTCGTCTCGGCCTATCTGGATCCAGTGGCAAGACATAGTCAAGATGGCTGGCGATAGGTCAGGATACAGTGGATGGCCACCAGTGTTCTACGTGAACATTGTGCCCTAATTGCGTTCCACGACGCTTCGCTGGGTCCACCTTCCTACCCGATGGACCGCCAAATGGTGGTCTCCTCTTCATAGTCCGCTTGATCCAGCCTTCACCTTTCCTGAATAAGGTAATAGCCACAAGGCAGTGGAGGTTTTCCTTCACCCCTCCAGGGTGCTATATGGAGGACACCTGTATGTGACTTTTTTTAACGTGGGGAGACTGGTGCACAGACAGCCACCACATGGTCCTTGACAGATCTGGGTCAGGAGCCGGTGGCATAGTGTCCAAGACGACCGGAGACCCTTTTCTGCTGCAGCCTTCATCCGCCTTCCCCAGCCGTTTTGTTGCTCTACTGAGGTCAACCATCGTCCCCCGCCTGTTCCACCGTTGAGGTCTTGGTTGGATTGCTCTTTGTCAGAGACCTCCCCCTCGACCTTACCACCATGGGTGTCCCTACCAGGAGCATAGCTCCAGACGGCATCACTCTCAGGACCACACAAGCTTCTCCACTACGACAAGGTGACAATCCATGGAGAAGTCTGATGTATACTCAGTTGTTATGAGCTGAGTTTTCCCTGCAGTTTGGCTTTCAATGCAAATCCACATGATATATTTATACAGGAAAAATAAAGAATTTCGGAAAATGCTTTTGAGTTTTTGTTTTAAATATAATTGCCTAGTTTTTCAACACTGCTTTTGGAAGGGTGATAGGAATGCTCCTAAAGCAACTCATTTTATTGAAGATAGACACAAAAAGCTGGACTAAATCAGTGGGTCAGACAGCATCTCTGGATGGAAGGAATGGGTGATGTTTCGGGTTGAGACACTTTTTGTTGGTGGAGCATCTCTTTACACCTGAGACCTTATCGGAAAGGTAGTGAGAGATTACTGTCAGAAGGAACTGCAGTTGCTGGTTTAAACCGAAGATAGACACAAAATGCTGGAGTAACTCAATGGGGCAGGCAGCATCGCTGAAGAGAAGGAATAGATAACATCTCAACCTGAAACGTCACCCATTCAATAGACAATAGGTGCAGGAGTAGGCCATTCAGCCTTTAGAGCCAGCACCGCCATTCAATGTGATCTTGGCTGATCATCCACAAACAGTACCCCATTCCTGCCTTGTTCCCATATCCCCCGACTCCGCTATCTTTAAGAGCCCTATTTAACTCTTTCTTGAAAGTATCCAGAGAACTGGCCTCCACCGCCCTCTGAGGCAGAGAATTCCACACACTCACAACTCTCTGTGTGAAAAAGTGTTTCCTCATCTCCGTTCTAAAAGGCTTACTCATTATTCTTAAACTGGTTCTGGACTCCCCCAACATCGGGAACATGTTACCTGCCTCTCACGTGAACAACCCCTTAATAATTTTATATGTTTCAATAAGATCCCCTCTAATCCTAAATTCCAGAGTATACAAGCCCAGCCGCACCATTCTCTCAGCATATGACGGTCCCGCCATCGCGGGAATTAACCTTGTGAACCTACACTGCACTCCCTTGTTCCCCCTTCAGCGGCCAATTTTACTGTTGTTAGATCATCGTGTATGAGTTGCACTAATTGTTTCCCCAAAGGCACTGATTGGAAAATGTATCCTTAAAGACTTGAACAAAATGTATACCCAATAAGATGCTGAGTGCAACAAAACATGATGTGATTCTGATTTCAATTCTAATTTAAACCAACAGAGGCCAAATGTTTATAAGATGTTATTTCCAAAGCATACCTGAGTAATACTGGATATATTAGCAATGTTACAAAATTTTGAGATTTTAAAAATCAAGTCTGCAATTTATCTCATCAGATAAAGCATAAAAAGAACTTTAATTTGACACCCAATTCACTTTCATATCTTCAGTATTAAAAAAGTTATGGCCATTTTCATACTCGGAAATTAGCATCTTGTTCCCTTTTGCTTTTCCATTGACTTAACACAAAAGCTGTGATCAAGGACAGTCAAAAGCCTATAACTTTCTTAAAAATTAAGAGAACTGAAAGAAATTTGCAGTTATTATAGATTGAAGCATTCTGACACAAATATGAAACAATCTTACTTGGATGACCTGAAATTAAAGCATATAATTAGTTAGTTACCCAATTGGAGCTAATTACAAAATTCAATTGCTAGATCTAAACATCTATCCATTTCTTAAGAAAAGGTTAACATTTTTAAATAGCCTAAGTGTCCAAATAACATTCACACAATAATTCACAATATAACATGATTTTTAAATCTCATTGTCATGATTTATAGGCCAAATAGAAGGAATTTAGTGTTTAATTCCCGTAAATTAATGGCCATTTAAATCATCTTGCGAGTGAGATTTTGTGGAATGCGATGGTTTGGAACGTTACGGTTACAGTGAATGTGAGCCCCATGTCGGCATGAAAAATACTTTCATGGGTCCTAAATCACCTTTTCGTAACTTAAAATTTTGATTAAAGGCATCTTAAGAAGCACTTTTTTATGTAAAAATAAACGGCGTATCTTGCTTTGTCCCGTACGTGAGATCCATCCCGTTGTCGGCGTTCACGGCTTTAGAAGATGATTTTTAATTTACTTTACCAATTAAATTATCCAGCACAGTTTAAAAATAACTCCAGAGAACGAATGTCGGAGCAATTTTTCTTCAGCAACTAAACAGCCTGACGAACATCGATTTGAACAGCCTGGGGAAAACGGCATTTTAAACCCGTCCCCCTCTCAAAGGCACCAAAGTCGCGCACACGGGCAGTGACAGAACTGCAGCGCCGCTGAAGGTAAGTTTTGCAACATACCTAAATATATGTTCTGGATCATTTGCAAATGGAACAATTGACAAACAATCATATATTCTGCAATCCGTACAGCTACATTTACCAGCTACTCCATGACATATCATTGGTATGAATATTGATTTCTCTAACTTCAAGTAACACTTGCTTTCCTTCTCTCTCCATCCGTCACCCACCCTAGTTTTTCCGACTTGTTTCACTGTCCTCCTGATTAAATATTACTGATTTTATATTGCGTTGTCACCTTCCCCTCAGCTTACAATGAAGCATTCTACATTTCCTTACCAGCATCTGCTTTCATCTGTTATTTTCACACCCTACCTTTCCATATCTCTAGACTCCCTCTCCCCTATCTGAGTCTGAAGAAGAGCCTCGACCTGAAATGTCTCCCATTCCTTCTATCCAGAGATGCAGTCTGTCCCGTTGAGTTACTCCAGCATTTTGTGTCTATCAGTGTAAACCAGCATCTGCACTTCCTTCCTACACTCTATGACATAATTGCAGTAGTCAGTTGGTTATATTCAAATCATCCGACCACCATGAATTATTAGCAAAGTATAACTTGCAACATACGTCTAACGATAACAAAATGTTCCCAGATGGAAAGCTGGAAAACTTAAATGCAAAATGCAGAAATCCTTTCAAAGTAACCTTATTTATTTTAATCAGTGCAGTTATTTATAAAGGCAACATAACAAATATAACTTCATCATACCTGTAATTTATTTTGTCTAGCACTTAGGTACTTTACAGTATCACCAAAGCTCTGTAGCAGTGAGGCATTTGGCTTGTCAAGTCCATTCTAGCCCTGTGCAAGAACAGCCCAACTGGGGAAAACTACAGACATAGGCACCCTGTTTAGGTCAAAGAGCACACACACACACACACTGTATATCTCCTGTATATATTGGCGAGACCAAGCGCAGGCTCGGCGATCGTTTTGCTGAACACCTCTGCTCAGTCCGCCTAAACCTAATTGATCTCCCGGTTGCTCAACACTTTAACTTCCCCTCCAATTCCCACACTGACCTTTCTTTCCTGGGCCTCCTCCACTGTCAGAGGGCCAGTGCAAATTGGAGAAACGGTACCTCATATTTCGCTTGGGCAGCCCACACCCTAGTGGTATGAATCTTGAATTCTCTAACTTCAAGTAAATCTTGCTTTCCCTCTCTCTCCATCCCTCTCACTTCCCAGTTCTCCGACCAGTCTGACTGTCCCCACAATTACATTTTATCTATGTATGCTTCGCTGTCACCTTCCCCAGCTAACAATGATCTAGTCTACATTTTCCTTGACCATCGTGCCCTTTGATGTCTCATTTTCACACCTTACCCTTCCATACCTCTGTGTCTCCCTCTCCCCTTACCCTCAGTCTGAAGAAGGGTCTTGACTTGAAATGTCACCCATTCCTTCTCTCCAGAGATGCTGCCTGTCCCGCTGAACTACTCCAGCTTTTTGTGCCTATCTTTGGTGTAAACCAGCATCTGCAGTTCCTTCCCACACATCCTTCACCAACACAGTCCTTGGGATTTAGATAGGTGTAAAGATGTCCTCAAAGGAGAAGAGAAGTTGGTGATGGAATGATGGAGGTGCCACAAGAGGTCAGAATTTTTTGTTTTTAATGATTGAGTGAAAAAGAAAGGAGGTTACAGAGAAAGAAATGCGGTTTTACTTGAATGAAAAAAAAAGGAAAAGTAAAACGATCACTAATTTTAGTTTTGCCAACATTTACCATTAGCCTGCACACTGCCCCATCTCCCTCCTGCTCTCACCCCGACTGGGATTGCTGCTACATAAGGTGTGACAAGTTTAGAGGTCGTTAAATATAAATCTTGACTAGTTAACAGGTCTAATTTTGCTCCTTGTTTGGGAAGATATAATTGATGCATTTTATCAAGCATATTGCTCATGCAAGTCGGAGCTGGGGGTATGGAATATCCTTATTGCAAATGTACTGAACTAAGTTTCCAAAATTAAATGTTGAAAAATCCTTTGTGGCTTCTCGTCATTTTGTTTGAACTATTACTTATATATTTAATTAAAAATAAATAAATAGAGTAATACAGTGTGGAAACAGGCCCTCCGGCCCAACTCGCCCACACCGGCCAACAATGTCCCAGCTACCCTAGTCCCACTAGACTGCGCTTGGTCCATAACCCTCCAAACCTGTCCCATCCATGTGCCTGTCCAACTGTTTCTTAAATGGTGGGATAGTCCCAGCCTCAAATACCTCCTCTGGCAGCTTGTTCCATACACCCACCAACCTCTGTGTGAAAAAGTTACCCCTCGGATTCCTATTTCCCCTTCACCTTGAACCTATGTCCTCTGGTCCTCGATTCCCCTACTCTGGGTAAAAGACTCTGTGCATCTACCCGATCTATTCCTCTCATGATTTAATATACCTCTATAAGATTAGAAGAGAATTAGGATTAGAATTACCTTTATTGTCATTCAGACCTTACGGTCTGAACGAAATTTCGTGCCTGGAGTCATACATACAATAATACAATAATAAACAACAATAACATAAATTAACATCCACCACAGTGAGTCCTCCAAGCACCTCCTCATTGTGATGGAGGCAAAAATCTCCCCTCATCCTCCAATGCTCCATGGATTAGAGACCATATAACAATTACAGCACGGAAACAGGCCATCTCGGCCCTACAAGTCCATGCCGAACAAATTTTTTTCCCTTTAGTCCCACCTGCCTGCACTCGTACCATAACCCTCCTTTCCCTTCTCATCCATATGCCTATCCAATTTATTTTTAAATGATACCAATGAACCTGCCTCCACCACTTCCACTGGGAGCTCATTCCACACCGCCACCACTCTCTGCGTAAAGAAGTTCCCCCTCATATTACCCCTAAACTTCTGTCCCTTAATTCTGAAGTCATGTCCTCTTGTTTGAATCTTCCCTATTCTCAAAGGGAAAAGCTTGTCCACAACCCAGCCTACTGAACCTCTCCCTATAGCTCACACACTCCAGTCCTGCCAACATCCTCGTAAATCTTTTCGGAACACTTTCAAGCTTGACAATATCTTTCAAATAAACGAGAAATAACATAACCACCTGGAATAAATCTGTTCTCTATCTTGACAATAGTTTATTTTTTAATCAGTAAAGGGCCTGTCCCACTTGGCGATTTTGTCAGCGACTGCCGGCGTCATTGACTGATGTATCAGGGTCGCCGAAAGATTTTGAACATTTCAAAACCCCTCGGCGACAAAAATAATGTCGTGACACTTGAGGAAGCACCGCGTGTCAATGCATCATCACGGCGCGTCATGTCGCACCCCGCCGCAAGTTTTTCGGTGACCTGATACGTCAGTCAATGATGCCGACAGTCGCCAAGTGGGACAGGCCCTTAAGAAAAGCCTGTGCCAACACTTCTTAGCCATGCACATACAGAAACCTTTGCTTTCATGAGAAGGTTATTGATGGAGTTATTGAGCAATGCCAGATGGTGACATGAATCGGTGCATTATAAACGGCATACACTTAATGAGACTTAATTTACAAGACGATAATTATAAAATATTTTTCATTATTGTGCTGGACCTGGAGACTCAGGCATTATCACAGCACCATTTCTGGTGTGTTTTGATGGTTTCAAATCCTTGGTAGCAATGCTTCTTTGTATTGACACTTTGGTTAAAACCCCAGTTGATCTCAATCTCAACTTGGTTCGTACAGATTGTAAATGCAAACTGTTTCTTAATGGTGTATACCTCCAACAGCGTTCTTAAAGTTGGTGAACCTAATGATAAACAATGTCTTATTAGATGATGGTTAATTCCTGAGCCAGTCTGAGTCATAAAGTTGTTGATGCTTCAGTTGCCATTACGACCAAACTAAGTCCTTGATCTGTTTTTCTTGCCGTCCTCACTCATTTCAGTAGCACCTGGACTTATGGGCATAGTCAAGTGTTTCTTCCACATCAGATTAGCTGATAAAAGAAAATATTACTTTCAACAATGTATTGGTACCAAAATCCATGTGCAGAGAATGAACATGCAATTACAGTAATATTAACATCTAGATCCATACTCCTGTAATCATAGACTGCAAGGAAAAAATAACCTGTGGGGGCATTTTTTACCCCCAATTTGTTTTTAATTTTTTAATTTAATTAATTCAACATAGATAGCATAATTGCAAATTGCAATAGGTGGCCTACACATATTATTCTTTTGGAGTTTATTTAGAACTATTCTTCTTGATACAAACATTTGTAAAGAGGACGGTGAATTAGTGTAAATGTGTATATATCTTACCATCTCTTCTGTAGCCTGAGTCCGAATATCTTTGTTGTGGGACTGAGGCACATTTGTTGAACTGTGTGATATCAAATGAATGAAGGTGTAGATTCTGGAATTCAATGCATATTGTTCGTTATAATAATGAATGCTATTGTAGATTTTTAAACAGCAGTGTTCACTACATTTTGACCAAGTGCAATATTTGTAAGTTATCAGCGGTCATTTGATTTCAGTTTGAGACTAGGTTGAGATTGTTAAAGGCACTGGACCTGGGAATTAATGCACAAAACACATTTTGAAAATAAGTCTGGTAAAAATAATGATGGTAACGATGTGCAAAGCCTGATGACTGGTTGAGATTCGTAGGTGATCTGCATTTAAGGGTCTTTCTGAGACCTGCAGTGAAGTTTGGTTTAGTTTAGTTTAGAGATACAGTGCGGAAACAGACCCTTCGGCACACTGAGTCTGCGCCGGCCAGCTATCACCCCATACACTAAAACTATCCTATACACACTCGGGTCAATTTGCAATTTTTATCGAAGCCAATTAACCTACAAACCCGTACGTCTTTGGGGTGTGGGAGGAAACTGGAGGACCTGGAGCAAACCCACGCAGTCACAGGGAGAACGTCCAAACTGGGGTCTCTGGCGTTGTAAGGCAGAAACTCTACCCCAGCGCCACTGAACTGCCACTAAGGACTCAGCTAGCTACATGGGCGACAAATTGTCCCATGCCTCAACAGGCACACTAAAGTAGCAATGTTGCAGGTAACTGCTTGTTTCTTGCATGCTCCCTAGAAACAGTGTTCTGTTATATTTTGCAATCATTTTTTCTGCCCATTCTTCATCTTGCCCTTAATTCTGCCTTGTCATGGGTTAATCTGGTAGGAAATGCACATCAAAAATGCACACAAAATGCTGGAGCGGGACAGGCAGCATCTCTGGAGAGAGGGAATGGGTGACGTTTCGGGTTGAGACCATTCTTCAGACTCCTCTCGAGCCGAAACGTCACCCATTCCTTCTCTCCAGAGATGCTGCCTGTCCCGCTGAGTTACTCCAGCATTTTGTGTCTATCATCAGTGTAAACCAGCATCTGCAGTTCCTTCCTACACATAGTACTCTATCAAAGGTCAAGTGAAAACAATTCAGTGCATACAAGAGGTAAACAAAGGATTTTTATCACTTCTATCATGCAATCAGTGCAATAGTCTTTGAGAGCACTCAAGCCCTCTCTTCTGAGAATAAGTAAAAGCTGACAAAGAACAATGTTCTGCTGGTAGCAGCATACATACCTGTGGTACAGCATCGCCAAAAACTGAATGAAGATTAAAATTGCAAAGGTGACTAGAAAGGCAAATGACACCGGTTGTATCTGGAGGACTGGAACCTCCAGAACTGTTCCATTGATTATGATTTTGGCGCTGATGATTCCATCAGTAATTAATTGCAGGAGAAATGTTCCTCCCAGCCAGAGCACATTGATCATCAAATATATGAAGACACCCTGGATGGACATGGAATGGAATGAAACAATAAAGCATCATCATCATCATCATCATCATCATCATCATCATCATCATCATCATCATCATCATCATCATCATCATCATCATCATCATCTTCATCATAACACCATCATCACCATCATCACATAGAAACATAGAAACATAGAAAATAGGTGCAAGAGTAGGCCATTAGGCCCTTCGAGCCTGCACCGCCATTCAATATGATCATGGTTGATCATCCAACTCAGTATCCTGTACCTGCCTTCTCTCCATACCCCCTGATCGCTTTAGCCACAAGAGCCATATCTAACTCCCTCTTAAATATATCCAATGAACTGGCCTCAACTACCTTCTGCGGCAGAGAATTCCAGAGATTCACCACCATCATCACCACCATCATCACCATCATCACTATCACCACCAAAATCACCATCATCACCACCATCACCACCATCTGGGGGCATTTATACATTTTAGTTATCCAAAGATGTGTAATTTTCAGACCAAAGTATATATCTGAGAAAGCCACAGCCACTGGTATGGGAACCGCTCCATCCAAGACCGTAAGAAATTGCAGTGAATTGTGGACACTGCCCAGACAGTCACACTAACAAACCTCTTTTCCATTGACTCCATTTATACCTCACGCTGCCTCGGCAAGGCCAGCACCACAATCAAGGACGAGTCGCACCCTGACCACTCCCTCTTCTCCTCTCTCCCATCAGGCAAAAATATATAGAATGTGTGAAAATGCACACCTCCAGATTCAGAGACAGTTTCTTCCCAGCTGTAATCAGGCAACTGAAACATCCCGCCACCACCAGAGAGTTGTGCTAAACTCTTTGGTGACCCTCGGACTGTCCTTGATTGGACTTTGCTGGCTTTACCTTGCACTAAACGTTATTCCCTCCCAGCTTGCAGACACTTTTCAATTAGGGAAATCATCATTCATTTCAATGTCAGTTTGCTTAATGTAGCTTGAACAAAATTGCTAGCACCAGTGAGACCCTATGCAAGGTATAGCCCTCTGATTGTAGATCCCACAAATGCTTTCTCAGCTGCCACTGGGTCATAAGGAGATAAGATCATAAGTGATAGGGGATAGTCCCATCAAGTCCGCCACTCAAACATGGCTGATCTATCTCTCCCACCTAACCCCACTCTCCTGCCTTCTCTCTATAACCCCTACTAAGCCCGAACCTATCTATCTCTGCCTTAAAAATATCCATTGACTTGGCCTCCACAGCCTCCTGTGGCAAAGAATTCCACAGATTCACCACCCTCTGACTAAAGAAATGTCAACGTCTAGAACTAGACTGAACAGGCCTTAAAAACTA
Organism: Leucoraja erinaceus; assembly: GCF_028641065.1. Classification (NCBI taxonomy): domain Eukaryota; kingdom Metazoa; phylum Chordata; class Chondrichthyes; order Rajiformes; family Rajidae; genus Leucoraja; species Leucoraja erinaceus. The sequence goes on along the minus strand of NC_073384.1, from coordinate 75,343,674 downwards.
CTAAAAATCTTGAATATTTGTGAATGACATTCACAAACATTGAAAACCATTAAAATTAAGCAAACCATTCATTTCTTTCAAATATTTAATATTGTTTAAAAGATAAATAAACATTGCATATTTTAAATCATTTACTTTAATGAAATTACATCCAATCTTTAACGGGCTCAGAAGGCAATATCCCCCAGAATAATTGTGAGAAAAATATCAGGAATTTTACCTTAAAGCTTTGTTGACGTTTCGGGTACATTATTCAGAAGATGTGTGTATGAAGATGTGCCGAATAGGAAAATTATATTGCGTTACCACAGTAGGTTGAAGGAGACAAGTAAAGCCCTTGTCCCACTTAGGAGACCTAAACAACAACCTCTGGTGACTTTGCCCGCCACCGAAAAAAAAATCAAGGTCGAGGTGACCTGCAACCTCCTACCACCTCCCACACATATGTTGAAAACCTTCCTCGACTATGAAGAAAACCGGCTTCGACTAGACCTGCCACTGAAAAATTATCGATTTTTAAAACAGCAACCTATATTTAGTCGAGGCCGGTTTTAATCACGATGAAAAAATAGCAGCAACCTAGATGAAGCCTCGACCACGCGGAGACCACTTTCGACCATTAGGGAGAGTGAGCAAAACCTTCGGTGACCTCATGGAAACCTTGGGTGGCGGGCAAGGTCACACACGAACATATCATTGATCTCAGACGTAAGGCACAACCCAAGACCCTCCTACTCATCTCACGCGAACCCATATCCACCACTGACTCATTCAAATTTCTTGGCACTCATATAAGCAATAACCTCAAATGGAAAATCAATTCAGATCACATTTATAAAAAAGCCAACCAAAGACTTTTCTTTCTCCGCCAGCTCAAGAAGTTCAGAGTGAGGAAACATCTCCTAATCCGTTTTTACACAGCCATCATGCTCACTTCATCTATAACAGTTTGGTACAGTAGTTTAGACACTCACTCCCGTAATAAACTACAGCGCATTGTCAACAAAGCATCTAAAATCATCAGCATTCCCCTCCCATCAATAGAATCACTCAATATCAAACGGTCTGTGTCAAGGGTGAAGAAAATCATTTCTGATCCCTCCCACCCAGCTCACCACATTTTCCACCTGCTGCCGTCAGGGAGGCGCTACAGCTCACTGCCCGCCAAAACATCACGATTTAAAAACAGTTTCTATCCACATGCAATTTGAATTCTGAACACCCTATGACAACATCACATAGCCACCTCGTGCATGTACTGTATACTGTATGTTTGTTGTGTTTTTATGTTTTTATGTTATGTTTGACGGGAATCAGCCTACTGTATAACACCCTGTACTGAACCTGAATTCCACCAGCTTGACTTTGTGGTCATTAAATAATCTAATCTAATCTAATCTGTTTAGGCCTCCTAAATGGGACAGGGGCTTTAGTTTGAAGACGACAACTTCACGCAAGAATGTTCTTCACCTCAGTGAGCAACAATGATAAATATTTGCTTTACCAACCTTGTTCCTGAGAGTCAGGAGTTCTTTCTTTATTCTTTTCAAGGAATATTTATCTTCAAGGACCGGTTTCAAATGCTGCTCTATAAATTGACTCCAAAATAAAGTTTCATCCTGAAGTGAGAGGAAAATATTATAAGATTAACTTCCTGAGAACACATTTGACATTCAACAGTAAATGATTCACCTCGGTTTATTTTGATAGGAACACCGTTGATGCTTTCCTGGTTGACTTCATTAGTTCATACGTTCCAGGAACAGAATTAGGCCATTCGGCCCAACAAGTCTATTCCGCTTATATGGCTGATCTATCTTTCCCGTTCAACCCCATCTGCCTTTTTCCCCATAGCCCCTAACACACTTACCAATCAAGAATATTTAAATCTCCGCCTTAAAAATATGCATAGAGTTGTCCTCCACAGATGTCTGTGGCAATTAATTCCACAGATTCACCACCCTCTGACTAAAAAAAATCCTCCTCATCTTCTTTCTTGAGGGAAATCCTTTTATTCTGAGGCTATGGCCTCGGATCCTAGATTCTCCCACTGGTGGAAACATCCTCTCCACATCCACTCTATCCAGCCCTTTCACTATTCGGTAAGGTTCAATGAGGTCCCCCCTCATTCTTTTAAACTCTAGCGAATTGCAGATGTGAAACATGTCAAGTATTTTAGAAATATTCATTTATATCTGAATTCAGCTGTAAATTGAATTGCAAAATACTCAAACTACTATCTCTACCTCATTGGTGACCCTCGGACAATCCCTGATCGAACTTTGCTGGCTTTACCTTGCACTAAACGTTATTCCCTTATCGTGTATCTATACACTGTGAATGGCTCGGTTGCAATCATGTATTGTCTTTGCGCTGACCGTATAGTACGCAACAAAAGCTTTTCACTGTACCTCGGTACACGTGACAACGAACTGAACTGAAATAATAGTGTAGGAGTTTGTACAGTAAAACTGAGTGCATTAGATCAAAATTAGATGCATACATCTGCTCTAATCAACTCACTCTGCACCACTTCCAACCCAATCTATTCACGGAACAATACAATTCAACAAGGTGTCACGGGGAGCCGTGCGGGAGTGTCACGGGGAGCCGTGCGGGCCCGATCCACGCGCTGAACAACCGTGGCGCCGACCAGGTGACGGCAGCAAAAGCCCCGACGGCAACAGGAGCCTCGGCGGCAGTGACGATCCGCGATCCGCGATCAACGTTCGATGAGGGTGAGGGTGAGGGGGACAGGAAGACCATGAGGACCCGGAGTGGGGGAACCGCCACGAAGAACAAGAGGGTCCAGCATGGGGGAGGGGGCACTCTAGTTTAGAATCCACTGCCCAGGGGATAGGTCTGTGTTCGTTTAATTGTTCATTTGTTCCGATGAAGGCACAATGAACACGGCAGCCAGACTACAGTTGCTTGTCTTTTTCTTTTCGTTTTCACTTTTAATTTCAAGTTTTCTGTGTCGTGACTGTCGGTAGAATAATTTCCCTCCGGGGATGAATAAAGTTTCATCGTATTGTATGGTATCCAGGTACATTGGGCCAGGGTTAGGTTTTTGATGGAGCAATTAAATCCTCCTCTTCTTTCCACACTGACCTATGCAATTTACCCTCTATCTGCTGTGAATCAGTTGACTACACTCGTGCCCTTCAGGCATTGCAGATAACAGCTTCATCTACCCTCCCATTTTTATTCAGAACTTACTGATATGATCTGTGTGCCTTCGTTTAACAATTATTTCACACTTTTGTTCTGATTTATGCACAATAGGTTTATTTATTGTAATATGGATCATTCTAATGTTAGTATCCTTCACTAATCTAAACTTATCTACTTTATTTATACTCTTGATTGAAAAATACAATATGGGAACAGGCCAAAGATAGACACAAAATGCTGGAATAACATCAGCGGGATAGGCAGCATCTCTGAATAGAAGGAATGGGTGACTTTTCGGGTCCACTGATTCCATGCCAACTATCAATCACCCAATTGTACTAGTTCTATGTTATCCCATTTTTGCATCGACTGCACTGTACACTAAGAGCAATTTGCACAGACCTGCACGTCTTTGGCATGTGGGAGAAATCCCACATGGTCACAAGGAAAATGTGCAAACTCCACATAGACAGCACCTCAGGTCAGAATCGAACCTGGGATCTCGGCCATTGTGAGGCAGCTATTCTACCAGCTGCATCACTCTGCTGCTTTAACAATTAATTTGTGACCAAACACTCCCTTCCCTTGCACTCAATTTCCATCACGTTCCAGAACTAAGATGTTTATTAACGCATTCCCTATAATAATTCACTCATGTGTTTTAGCCTCTGGCTCCTGCAGCCACATCCTTATAAATTCTGACAGTGGAGGAGGCCCATGTGTAGGAAGGAACTGCAGACGGTGGTTTAAACCGAAGATGGACGCAAAATGCTGGAGCAACTCAGCAGGACAGGCAGCATCTCTGGAGAGAATCAGCGGGATAGGCAGCATCTCTGAATAGAAGGATTGGGTGACTTTTCGGGTCCACTGATTCCATGCCAACTATCAATCACCCAATTGTACTAGGTCTATGTTATCTCATTTTTGCATCGACTGCACTGTACACTAAGAGCAATTTGCACAGACCTGCACGTCTTTGGCATGTGGGAGAAATCCCACGTGGTCACAAGGAAAACGCGCAAACTCCACATAGACAGCACCTCAGGTCAGAATCGAACCTGGGATCTCGGCCATTGTGAGGCAGCTATTCTACCAGCTGCATCACTGTGCTGCTTTAACAATTAATTTGTGACCAAACACTCCCTTCCCTTGCACTCAATTTCCATCACGTTCCAGAACTAAGATGTTTATTAACGCATTCCCTATAATAATTCACTCATGTGTTTTAGCCTCTGGCTCCTGCAGCCACATCCTTATAAATTCTGACAGTGGAGGAGGCCCATGTGTAGGAAGGAACTGCAGACGGTGGTTTAAACCGAAGATGGACGCAAAATGCTGGAGCAACTCAACAGGACAGGCAGCATCTCTGGAGAGAAGGAACAGGTGATGTTTCAGGTAGAGTCTAAGGAAGGGTCTCGACCTGAAACGTTGCCCCTTCCTTCTCTCCAGAGATGCTGCCTGTCCCGCTGAGTTACTCCAGCATTTTGTGTCTATCCCAGGTCGGAAAAGTCAGTATGGTAATTGGGAGTTAAAGTGTTTAGCAACCGGGAGATCGTGTAAGCCAAATTTGGAAGTTCTGTTCCAGACATGCGTTTCCTGCCTCTAAGGTTTCCTCCGATGCACTCATCACCAACACTCTGTGCCCAAGTGTGAAAGAGGAAAGTCTAGTTCAGGCGAGGGTACAATTCATTGCTTAATGCTAAGAATCGTGCAAGTGTTATCTTACTTCTTCCAGGGAATCTTCAGTAAAGAATGTTGTTTCGTTCAGCTCAGAGACCCAGCCTTGAAAACACAAAAACCCATAATTCAGATATTTATACTCCACAACAGCTAAATTGACAAAGTCCTTTGCAGTCTCTGCTGCCAGTACAGCTCAGAGTTATACCAACCTAAGGAAGAGGAGCAGGAGGAGGCCCTTCGGCCCTTAGATTGTTCTGCTCATCAATAAGATGATGATTCACCCTTTACCTCAACATCCTGACTCACCCCATATCCCTCCAATTCCTTAATATACAATCATTTGCTGCTGGACTGACAATATGTGTACTGTGAGCATCATTATTGATGTGTTATTCATACATCAGGTTTAGTTGGCAAAGGGTCACCCATGGGTCATTGAGTACATATACTAATATTAGCTTCATACATTGACAACCTATCCTATACATTTATTAAAGTAAAGTATCCTTTATTGTCATTCAGACATTTCAGTCGGAACGAAATTGCATACCTTGCAGTCATAACATAGAATAAAATAACAAAACACACACTTAACACAGTTTAACATCCACCACAGTGAGTCTACCAGGCACCTCCTCACTGTGATGGAAGGCAAAAGTCTTAAAGTCCTTGTTTCTTCCCTCCTCATCTCCCTCTGCATTGAGGCAATCCAGCTTTCGATGTAGGGATCCCGCCGGGTGATGGTAAGTCCAACGGCTGCATCCGAACTCCGCAAACGGGCTGGTTCAAACTCCGCAGCCCGGGGCGGTCGAAGCTGCCAAAGTTGCCAAAGCTGCCACCCTCCAGTCCAGCGGACGAAGTTGTCATTGCGGGAGCTCCAGAAAACAAGTCACCAACCTGGGACGTTGTCGTCCACTGGCCCCGCGGCCGAAGCCTCCGAAGCTTCGAAGTTGGTTCTCCGCTGCCGCGGCGCCACCACAGCCCCGAGGTCGGCCAGCCCTGCATCGGAGCCTCGAGGTCGGTCCCAGTTGGAGGCCGCCAGCTCCGCGATTAGGCCTCAGCACAGACGGAGATGGAGACGGGGGATACGACAAGAAAAGGTCGCATCCCCCTGAAGGAAGAGACTAAAAAGAGTTTAAAGAGAGTCGAAAAACCGGCGACTGGATCCCCTTACGACAATGTCTACAACACGTAGTCGACGTCAAGCTACAGCAAGCTACCGACATCCGGCGGCCCATTAGGACGTCCACCTACGACCACACCTCCGACAACCTACGTACATCCGTGACAAGCTATGAAAAGATAAGGCAATTCAGTCGCCGGTACCTGTCGCCGGTTGACATAGGTAATCGCCAATGGAATTCACCGAAGTCAGCACCGGCGACAACCTACATCATCCTGGCGACAACCTACGACAGCACCTACGTCAGGCTATGCTCATTGGCGTCAAGCCAAATGTCGCCGAAACGTTTTGAGCATTTCAAAATCCAGCGGCGACCAGAAAACGCTACGACTCTTTGGGCGACTGAGGAGACTACTCACGACCATACAGGCGACACCCTGGCGACCGTGTGGCGACAGCCTAGTCGCCTGTAGTCGCCTAAAAAAATTGCCTAAGTGGGACAGGGGCATAACTCTCTCTATGATAATACATTTGCATTTTGATTAATCCTTTCACAGTGGGCTGAGGGTTGTGTGTTGATAGTGTAAGTATCAAACAGTGACACATTTTAATTCCACATTGTTGCTCTGTCTCTCAAAAACAGAGAGTTAAGACCCCGTCCCACTATACGAGTTTACCCAAGAGCTCTCCCGAGTTTAAAAAAAAAATCAAACTCGTGGTAAGTATGTAGAATGTACGTAGCGTGTACGTCGGTGCTTGGGACGTCTCTTAACGGCTCGCAACACTAACGGCAGGTACTCGGGAAATGCGATAAGCTCGTGAAGTCTTTTCAACAGTGTGAAAAATGTCCATGAGAGCCCCGAGTACCTAAGAACGGCTATTACCGTTATTCTCCGAGTTCGAATCAGGGGAAACTCGGGAGAACTCTTGAATTACATCATACAGTGGGACAGGCCCTTTATAGTCATGGAGAAAAGCACAGAAATGCTCCCTTTGGTCCACTGTGTCCATTTCCATCTTATTACCCATCTGCAGTGCATTCAGAAAGTATTCAGACCCCTTCACTTTTTCCACATTTTGTTACATTACAGCCTTATTCTAAAATGGCTTAAATTATTTTTTTATCAGCAATCTACACATACCCCATAATAAAAAAGTCAAAACAGGTGTTTAGAAATTTTTGCAAAATAATTAAAAATATATAACTGAAATATCACATTTACATAAGTATTCAGACTCTTTACTCAGTACTTTGTTGAGGCACCTTTGGCAACGATTACAGCCTCAAGTCTTCTTAGGTATGATGCTACAAGCTTGGTACACCTGTATTTGGGTAATTTCTCCAATTCTTCTCTGCAGATCCTCTCAAGCTCTGTCAGGTTGGATGGGGAGCGTCGATGCACAGCTATTTTCAGGTCCCTCCAGAGATGTTCGATTGGGTTCAAGTCCGGGCTCTGGCTGGGACACTCAAGGACATTCACAGACTTGTCACAAAGCCACTCCTGCGTTGTCTTGGCTGTGTGCTTAGGGTCGTTGCCCTGTTGGAAGGTGACCCTCTGCCCCAGTTTGAGGTCCTGAATGCTCTGGAGCAGGTTTTCATCAAGGATCTCTCTGTACTTTGCTCCATTTATCTTTCCCTCGATCCTGACTAGTCTCCCTGTTCCTGCTGCTGAGAAACATCCCCACAGCATGATGCTGCCACCACCATGTTTCACCGTAGGTATGGCATTGGCCAGGTGATGAGCAGTGCCTGGTTTCCTCCAGACGTGACATTTGGCATTCAGGCCAAAGAGATCAATCTTGGTTTCATCAGACCAGATAATCTTTTGTCATTTGGCAAACTCCAAGCGGGCTGTCATGTACCTTTTAATGAGGAGTGGCTTCCGTCTGGCCACTCTACCATAAAGACCTGATTGGTGGAGTGCTGCAGAAATAGTTGTCCTTCTGGAAGGTTCTCCCATCACCACAGAGGAACTCTGGAGCTCTGTCAGAGTGACCATCGGGTTCTTGGTCACCTCCCTTACCAAGGCCCTTCTCCCCCGATTGCTCAGTTTGGCCGGGCGGCCAGCTCTATGAAAAGTCCTGGTGGTTCCAGAGTTCTTCTTGGTTCTTAGTTTCTTGGTCCTCCAAAATATTCCAAATGGAATTTAAACTGGAGGAGGAATTAAATTCTTCCATTTAAGAATGACGGGGGCCAATGTGCTCTTCGGGACCTGCAATGCTGCAAAAAATGTTTATACCCTTCCCCAGATCTGTGTCTCAACACAACCCTGTCTCGGAGGTCTACAAACAATTCATTCATCTTCATGGCTTGGTGTTTGCTCTGGCATGCACTGTCAACTGTGGGACCTTATATAAACAGGTGTGTGTGCCTTTCCAAATCATGTCCAATCAATTTAATTTACCACTGGTGGACTCCAATCAAGTTGTAGAAACATCTCAAGGATAATCAATGGAAACAGGGTGCACGGAAGCTCAATTTTGAGTGTTATAGCAAAGGGTTTGAATACTAATGTAAATGTGATATTTCAGTTATTTATTTTTAATTACTTTGCAAAAAATTCTAAACACCTGTTTTCGCTTTTATATTATGAGGTATTGAGATGTGTAGATTGATGATAAAAAAAAAAGAATTTAATCAATTTTGGAATAAGGCTGTAACGTAAAAAAATGTGAAAATAGTGAAGGGGTCTGAATGCTTTCTGAATGCACTGTATATTAACCCCATTTTCCCGCATTAGGTGTGTATACTTCTGCACCTTGCCTATTTAAGTGCATCTCTTAAATGCAGTAACTCAGACTACGTTAAGATGATGGATTTTGTTCTGTAAAGCATTAAAAGCTGAATACTCACAGTTTTCCACTGGCAAGTCCAGATCCACTGGGACTCCATTTGCTTCAGTTGCACTTGAAAAATAAGAATGGTGAACAATCAGAGCAAGTACATAGAAACATAGAAACATAGAAATTAAGTGCAGGAGTAAGCCATTCGGCCCTTCGAGTCTGCACCGCCATTCAATATGATCATGGCTGATCATCCAACTCAGTATCTCGTACCTGCCTTCTCTCCATACCCCCTGATCCCTTTAGCCACAAGGGCCACATCTAACTCCCTCTTAAATATAGCCAATCAACTGGTCTCAACTACCCTCTGTGGCAGAGAGTTCCAGAGATTCACTACTCTCTGTGTGAAAAAAGTTTTTCTCATCTCGGTTTTAAAGGATTTCCCCCTTATCCTTAAGCTGTGACCCCTTGTCCTGGACTTCCCCAACATTGGGAACAATCTTCCTGCATCCAGCCTGTCCAACCCCTTAAGAATTTTGTAAGTTTCTATAAGATCCCCTCTCAATCTCCTAAATTCTAGAGAGTATAAACCAAGTGTATCCAGTCTTTCTTCATAAGACAGTCCTGACATCCCAGGAATCAGTCTGGTGAACCTTATCTGCACTCCCTCTATGGCAATAATGTCCTTCCTCAGATTTGGAGACCAAAACTGTACGCAATACTCCAGGTGTTGTCTCACCAAGACCCTGTACAACTGCAGTAGAATCTCCCTGCTCCTATACTCAAATCCTTTTGCTATGAATCAGGAAAATAGAAAAGCAACTCTCCCATTTTTTTAATTTTGATTTATTTTCTAAATCAGATATCATTCTGCTTACATTTTGAAGGAGCTGTGAATCAATTTATTTTATTAATATCAATATGTTTGTGAAAATAGAGGAGAGGTGGTTGATGTTAGTGCAATATAGAGTTGTTTAAAGAATGGATGGCAACGTTTGTAGGAAAGAACTGCAGATGCAGGTTTAAATCGAAGATTCAATGCTGGAGTAACTCAGCATGACAGGCAGCATCTCTGGAGAAAAGGAATGGGTGATGTTTTGGGTCGAAGGGTCTCATAGAAAGTTGGTAGCTATAAAAATCAAACTGATAAACCAATGGAATATTAGCATTAGCATTTATATCAATTGGACTGGATTACAATCTTTCTGTTGTCCAAATCTCTGATTAGAATGCATCTGGAACGTTACGTTCAGTTCTGGCACTGAATTGGACAGGATATATTCAGTTGCGATCTCACAGACTGACTTTGGAGAAAGAGGCAGGAAGCATAAATTGGGTTTGATTCCCCTTAACTACCGAAGAATAAAGGGTGATGGATCTGAAAGGATTTGGTAGGCAGGGTGGGAGGAAGTCTTTTATATGGTGCGGCAGTCAATGAAGTCTGAAAGAGGAGGCAGTAGGAATCTCGAAAATATCTCAGATGATATCATTTGATGGAAAAAGGAAACAGAAGAATATGGAAGAAAGGCAATTAAGTGAGCATTCTGTGAGAGAGTATATTAATCGACAAATATTTGGGCTGAGTTCCATACTTTAAGACCCTCGATCAGATTATTTTCATTCCCCATCAAGGTAATGCAATATGATACACAGCATCTCATATTTCGCTTGGGCAACTTACAGACAAGCAGTATTAAATATTGATTTCTCAAACTTCAAGTAATTATTCCATTCCTCCTCTCTCCATCCCTCCCCCACCAAAGTCATACCAGCTTCAAAGTCGTCTTGATGAGTCTCATTGTCGGTAACTCCTTTTCAATTAGCCCCTGGTTAACAATGGCCTGTTTCCTGTATCATCATTACTTTTTTTGCATGTCTTTCATTCATTTGTTCTGTATCTCTCCACATCACAGTCTATATCTCTTGTTTCCCTTCTCCCCGACTCTCAGTCTGAAGAAGGGCATCGACCCAAAACGTCACCTATTCCTTTTCTCCAGAGATGCTGCATGTCCTGCTGAGTTACTCCAGCTTTTTGTGTCTATCTTCTCTTGATTACCACACTGACTAAAAACACAGTTTTGTCACAATTTGGTGACATGAATCAATTTGGCACACCATTTAAAATATGATATTTACCTTTCTTTCTTTTAAAATCTTTTTATTGTTTTTTTCCCCAATAAAAGCAAAAATAAAACATAAAAAACAGAGCAAAAAGAATAATGATAAACATACATTCTTAATGATACAAGGGATCATGATAAATTAATAAACACATAAAGCTGGGATGTACCATGTTAAAATTGTACAAGGCATTGGTGAGACCAAATCTGGAGTATGGTGTACAATTTTGGTCGCCCAATTATAGGAAGGATGTCAACAAAATAGAGAGAGTACAGAGGAGATGTACTAGAATGTTGCCTGGGTTTCAAAAACCCCCCTAAGTTACAGAGAAGGTTGAAAAAATAGGTCTTTATTCTCTGGAGCGCATAAAAATAAAATAGATTAAAAACAAATAGAGGTCTTTAAAATGAACTGAGAGGGATAGACATAAGTTGATGTGGACAAGCTGTTTTCCCTTTGAGGTAAAAATAGGGAATATTCAAACAAGAGGGAGACATGAAAATATTCAATTAAGGGACAGAAGCCTTTCAAGGGTAACATGAGGGGAACTTCAGTTTACTCTGATTTTGGTAGCGGTGTGGAATGAGCTTCCAGTGGAAGTGGTGGAGACAGGTTCGTTGGTATAATTTAAAAATAAATTGGATAGGCATATGGATCAGAAGGGAATGGAGGGTTATGGTATGAGTGCAGGCAGGTGGGACTAAGGGAAAAAACGTTATTCGGCACGGACTTGTAGGGCCGAGATGGCCTGTTTCCATGCTGTAATTGTTATATGGTTATAACAATGGTATTGATACATAGGGATCAGGATTACATTAATAATAGGTATAACCTAATATGAGACCAGTGTCAAAATACACAATGAATATAGACCTCCCGGTCGCTATGTAAATATAGTTAAATCTTTAAAAGGAAACTTAGAAATGTAAAAAAAACAAAGATAAAAAGACAAAAAGAAAAAGAAAAAAGGAAAAAACACAAAACCCCCCTAAACCAAAGAAAAAAAAAGATACATTGATAATAATAAAATACGAATAAAAATAAAATAGATTAAAATAAATTAAATAGATTTTATATAAATCATAATTTATATAAATTATTTAAATAGATTAAATAAAATAGATTAAAAACAAAGCAAAGCAAAACCGAATCTGAACTGAGAATTTCAACAATTTCAACATTGTCTGTTTGTCGTCAAGTCTGTTCCACCCTATCGAGGTAAAATATTTTTTATAACGGATAAAGAGGGAGCAATTGAAAATATTCAATACATTTTCCCCAAGCCTTATCAAATTTAACCAAGGGTTCAACAGTATCACTCCTGATTTTTTCTAAATTTAAACATGATATCGTTTCCGAATACCACTGGAGAGTGGTCGGAGGGTTGGAGTCTTTCCATTTAAATAAAATAGATCTTCTGTCGATTAATGTGGTAAAAGCAATCAACCGATGGGCGGAGCGGGACAAGTGAATAGAATCTAACATTGGTAGCCCAAAAATTGCAGTAATAGGATGAGGTTGTAAATCTATGCCTAAAACTACAGAAATAGTATCAAAATATCTTTCCAATATTTTTCCAAAGAAGGGCAGGACCAAAACATATGGGTCAGTGAGGCCACTTCAGAGTTACATCTGTCACAGGTCGGATTTATATAAAAATGAGCTAACTTATCTTTTGACATATGAGCTCTGTGAACCACCTTGAATTGTATCAAAGTGTGTCTTGCACACATTGAAGAGGTATTAACTAATTGAAGAATCCTCTCCCATTTCTCTATAGATATAGAAATTTGGAGTTCTCTTTCCCAGTCATTCTTAATTTTATCAAATATATCTATTTGTAATTTCAAAATCAACTCATAAATAGTCGTTAATAATCCTTTCTGATCAGGGTTCGACTGTAAATCTTTTCCAACATTTCGGATCGACATGGTAGCGGAAATAGGGGTAGAGTAGCCTTCAAAAAATGTCCAATTTGTAAATATCTAAAAAAGTGTGAATTAGGTAAGTTATATTTATTGGAGAGTTGTTCGAAAGACATAAAACAACCCTCCAAAAACAAATCACGAAAAGCTACTAATCCCTTCCTCTTCCATAACAAAAAGACTTGATCAGTACTAGATCGTTGGAAGAGAAAATTGGATAAAATAGGACTCGATAAGATAAAATATTTTAGTCCAAAAAACTTACGAAATTGAAACCATATTCGGAATGTATGTCTTACTATTGGGTTAGTCGTATATTTATTCAATCTCGTAATTGTTAAAGGTAACGAGGTCCCTAGAATAGAAGCCAATGATAGCCCTTGTAAGGAATGTTCTAGGTTTATCCATCCTGGGCATTGTGTATCTTCCAAATCTTTTGACCAAAATGTTAAATAACGAACATTGACTGCCCAGTTGTAAAGTCTAAGGTTCGGCAGTGCCAAACCACCATCTTTTTTTGATTTCTGTAAGTATTTTTTACCTAGTCTGGGATTTTTATTCTGCCATATATATATATAAAGACATTTTGGAGTCTATAATGTCAAAGAAAGATTTGGCAATAAAAATTGGTTTCGTCTGAAATAAATACAGAAATTTAGGTAAAATGAACATTTTAATAGCATTGATTCGGCCAATTAAGGATAAGGACATTGGTGACCATTTAGTAAACTGATGTTTAATATGGTCAATTAAAGGCATAAAATTAGCTTTAAATAAATCCTCGTGTTTCTTGGTGATCTTAATGCCTAAATCTATATTACTAAATCTCTGTTCTTGACCGCTTTTGGCCTTCTGTGCTGCGATTTCCGAGAGAACGCCACCACCTACGGCCGTTATTTTTGGCCACCTCGCCCAGAGCCCCCCTCCGCCGCATGTGTGTCGAGGATTTTTCCCGTTGATGAAAAATGACAGACATATTAATGTTTTTACAATATTCCCCATTCTCTCTGCTGCCCCTGCTGGAGGGAGGGGGAGGGACTATAAAACCAGGAAGTGGTGTGCCTCAATCAGTCTCTGCAAGTGGTGTGCCTCAATCAGTCTCTGCAAGTGGTGTGCCTCAATCAGAGCTCTGAATAACACTGAACAAATGTCTCCACAGCTGTGAGTACCCATAATGTGGTTTGAAAATGAAAATATTCGGTTAGTTTGAGGAAAAAAGCACTGCCTGCAAATGGTTGTTTGGGTTGAAGTAAAAAGACATCCTCTCTCTCTCGCCCCTCCTCTCTGTCCCCACCTCTCTCTCTCTCCCTATCCCTCTCTCTCTCCCTCTCCCCATCACTCCCCCTCTCCCCCCTCTCCTCTCTCCCCCCCTCTCCTCCCTCCCTCTCTCTCTCCTCTCCTCCCTCCTCTCTCCCCACTCTCTCCTCTTCCCCCCTCCCTCTCCTCTCTACCCCTCCCCCCTCCCCCCCCCCCCCCCCCTCTCCCCCCCTCTCCTCTCGCCCCCTCCCTCTCTTCTCCCCCTCTCCTCTCCTCCCCCCCTCTCCTCTCTCCCCCCCTCTCCTCTCTGCCCTCTCTCTCTGCCCTCACTCTCTAACCCCGCCCCCCTCTCTAGAAGTTGGGGGCTATGCGTCAGTAGATAGGGTGGTTATGGGGTAAAAGGAGCAAATTAATAATATGAATATAATATCAAGGGGGGTAATTAGCGTGAGTGCGGGGGGGGGGGGGGGATAGTTAGTGTGTGTGACGCTGCATGCTGCCCCCCCCCCCGCCCCCCCCCACAACCGCACATTGGGGGAACAGCACGTTGGGGGAACAGTTGGTCTAGTAAATAATAAATATTCACCTTTCAAGCGTCTCTTTAGTGGGATGCTGAGCTTTCCGACCATGAATTACCCATTCAAGGTACCAGCGACCTATTTTGTATTTCAGGTGGCGATCCTTGGGTGCGCTTCCATTTTGCTCCTTTGCCCTGGTCTCTCTCGTTCCCCAAGATGTGACGTGCAGGTTTGCCAGGGAGTAAATTGGTTGCAGCATGGAGGCAGTGGGAATGCAAAGGAGATAGAGCAGTCCATACAGAACTAGAGGCATTTCAGTTGGGTGCAACAGCGCAGTGATGAAGTAAAGGAGTACAAGGGCAGTAATGAAAATACCAATTGGTGATATGATTGTTCCTTCAAAGATTATTACGCCTAAAAAATAAAAGAGATGGTGTTATGACAAATGACTGTATGTTCACAATACAACACCCTGTGGTGCCACCTGGTGGTTAGGTGTGAACACTCGGCGGTCTGGGGGTAAGGTCAGGTGACTGGGTAATGGCAGGAAAGAGTTGTCACGAGGTATAGGGGTGTGCCCTAGTGTATATATAATGAACCTCTCTCTTCACATGAGTGTCCCGCCACATCAGCAGAAATCGAGCTCGAGAGCTCGAGTCGACAGACGTGCCTTGTAGCAGTGACAATTACGTTTGTGTTAGAGTACCAAACGTGCTTGTATACATAACCTACAATGCCTGAATAAAGAAACCATTTGTTCACCACATTAGATGCCTCTACATCCCTTTACTTTAGGGACCAGCCCTTTATGAGATGTAATCTTTACTCTAGCCCAACACAACACACTTATTTTATGTACGTTATTTACACTCTTCTAATAAAATACAATCGGCTTCTGCGGAAAGCGATAATTTTATCGAATGACTGAGAATTTGAAATAATAATGCATCAGGCAGTTTTCCAGTAATACTCTCTACAGATTCACCTATGGATCATTAGGCAATTTTACCTTTGGGTGAGAAGTATTGGTAACATTCTTGCCACAGAAAGCAGTGAAGGCCAAGTCAATGGATATTTTTAAGGCAGAGATAGATAGATTTTTGATCAGTACGGGTGTCTCGGGTTATGAGGATAAGGCAGGAGAATGGGGTTAGGAGAGGAAGATCGGCCATGATTGAATGGCGGAGTAGACCTGATGGGCCGAATGGCCTAATTCTGCTCCTATCGCTTATGACATTATGAACAAACTATCCTATACAATGCTATGAAACAATTCCTCCTGCTACCAGTGCTTTATTGGGGTTAACAGTATGTGCTCAGTTCCATCGCTGACCCATTCTGAATATCTTCAGCTCCACACATGCAAATTGAGTATAAATGTGTAGATATATGGCATCACCATCATTGGTAAAGTATTTACTAAAGGGCGTCTCCCACTTGGGGATTTTTTTCGACGACTGCCGGCGTCATTGATTTTAAACATTTCAAAATCCAGCGGCGACAAAAAAATGTTGCGACACTAGAGGAAACACCACGTGTCAATATGTCATTACGCCGTGTCACACCGCGTCACGCAGCATCATGCCGTGACTTTTTCGGTGACCTGATACATCAGTCAATGATGCCAGCAGTTGCCGAAAAATTGCAATGAGATAAGCCACATCTTGGAATGCAGGTGAAGCTGCGGACTAAAGGCAAAAGCTAAGGGCGGGACGGTGGCGCAGAGGTACAACTACTGCCTTACAGTGCCAGAGACCCGGGTTCAATCCTGACTACAGGTGTTGTCTATACGGAGTTTGTACATTCTCCCCATGACCTGCGTGGGTTTTCTCCGACGTCTTTGATATCCTCCCACACTCCAAAGGCGTGCAAGTTTTGAGATTAATTGGCTTGGTTATAGAAGTAAAATTGTCTCCAGTGTGTGTATGATAGTGTTAATGTGCGGGGATCGCTGGTCGGACTCGGTGGGACAAAGGGCCTGTTTCCGTGCTGTATCTCTAAACTAAACTATGTAAAATTCTTCTGTGTTAACTTCTCCCTCCATTTCCACCTCCCCTCTCGCCTATAAGTGTTAAGTTGCTTATCTGCCGTCTGATGAACATCATGAAAATGAAAACCATGTGCACACATATAGTCCAAAAGAAATACTCACTAAAAGCAGTACAAACTCCACCAATCATCGCCAAGGTATAAAGGACAGTAAAGGCAGCTGTCACTGTGATCTGAGTGTCGGGTGTTGCCAGGAAGCAGATAATGAGATGAATTATTGGAGGGATTACTGAAACTATCAGGCACCAGTTGTAATTCCACCCAGTGAAGAACGACAGAGCAGCTGCAAATGAAACAAAAACAATTTGGTTGGTTTATTCAGAAGTCCATTAAAACACACGTCATTGTACTGAACAAAAAATTATGTGCAATGATAGTGTTTATGTGGCTGGTGTTTTACCTGCAATCAGAAAACAGACGGTAGATGGCCCCACTAGCGTTGCCATCAAGTATAAGATCTGGTAGAGGAGAAATGGTTTTGAAATGGATGGGTTTTTCCTTGAAGCTTCAAATCCATTACCCAACAACTCAATGGCATTGGCTATTTTTGATGGATCCCAACGTCGCCGTTGGTTGAAGAATTCCTTGAAATCCCGAGGGGCATTGGTGTAGGAGTCGGATCCTGCACAGTATTCGATTCTCCAGCCTTGCTGCAGCAGCAGGAGGGAAAGCCAGCGGTCTTCACCTGTAATGTGTCACTTTATAATTAGTGAGCTCTCGGCATTGGCAGGTCGAAACACAGGCCAACGAGGCATTAAGTAGCTCTACTCTGAGACCAGCACTGAAACTAAACCATAACTCTATTCAATAAGTAAACAGAGTGTGCTGCAAATACAGATCAGGCAATATATGCGGAGGGAACGATGAGACTCTTGTTTAAGTCCATCACGACCAAAAAATAGAAATGGAAACAATTATAAAATGGAGAGGATGGGGCGGGGAAATGGAAAGAACTAAAAGAAAGATTTGTAATCAAATGGAAGGGTATCAAAATTTACGAGTCCTGTTGTGAACGGTAGTTAAAAAATGCCAGATGACAGTTTTTGTTATAAATTAGAGAAGTGATGAATGAATGAAAGAATAGGTTAATGGCCAGTATGTACACATACAAGGAATTATCCTGGGTGCTCCGCTCGCCAGTAACAGCACGACATACAGTCAACTGATGATGCAGTTCAGAGTCAATATTATTTTTCTGCACAGTAAAACAAATTGCTGGAGTAACTCATTGGGTCAGTCAGCGTCTGTGAAGGGAATGGATAAGCCACGTTTGGGGATGGGACACTTACATTTTGGACAGCGAACAGTAACCGCTAGGAATTATTCTGAATTGTAGGTGCAGAGTTGTTCTGAGCATCATCAATAATAGTCTCACTCAGTGAAGCCTGGCTTGTGCACCTATTATCCAGCAAAGGTCAATGTTCAAACAGGCAACGCCACCCTTTGCAACATTTCAATTTAATGATCTATGTTTTTGCATGTTTCACCTTCCATTAAAGTCATCAATCTATAAAGGGCCTGTCCCACTTTCACCACCTAATTCACGACCTCTGCCGAGTTTGCCCTTGACTCATACTGGCAGCATGGTCGTCACGAGGTTGTAGGAGGTCGTAGGTAGGTTGTAGGAGGTTGTGATGCTGGTCGTAGGTACTCATGGCATCAAGTACGTCGGGGTGTTTTTTCTAGCTTGATGAAAAATGTCCACGAGTAAAAAAGGTCGCAAATTAAGTCGTGAAAGTGGGACAGGCCCTTAATGTTGCGATGAAGAGTGAAGACCCATCATACAGTTTAATTTCCACCTTCAGAGTAGGAATGGCCATTGAAAGATTCATCCCCGCCTTAGAACAATATTGCCAGAGTTTGATAAGTATTTGTAATTATACTCTGAAATTAAGTGTCCCTCAGTTGTGCATCACCAATACTTTAAAAGAACAAAGCAGAAGACTTTGCCTGACTAAAGTCTTCAATTTCCAACATTTGAAGTCATCTCCCTTGTGCCCTCAACCTCATGTATAGGATTGAACTGCAGATGCCGGTTTACACCAAAGATAGACACAAAATGGTGCAGTAACTCAGCGGGACAGGCAGCATCTCTGGATAGAAGGAGTTGGTGATGTTTCGGGTCGAGACCCTTCTTCAGACACATCTCGACCCGAAAAGTCACACATTCCTTCTATCCAGAGATGCTGCCTGTCCCGCTGAGTTACTCCAGCATTTTGTGTCTACCCTCAAACTGATGGTTGTACAGCATCCACTGACTGTGGGCGACCGACACACATTTACCTTGATCAAACTGTAGATGCTCCATTGCATTTGTGGGCTTCATGGCAAACTTTTTCACAACATTTTCATCCATTAGGGCTGTGGCTCTGAACAAGCTGAAACAACCTGGACTGCACAGCACACTGCCCAGCACATGTTCAGCTGTCTTCTGGAGCCAGTGGCTGACGGCATATTCAAACTTCTGGTACCACACCATTGGACCTAGGATGCAGAAAAAAGTATTTAAAAATAGCAGTAACCACATAGATAGGATGGAGTGTGTGTGTTGATTCATTAACCTATTGCTCAAAGGTCTTTCATTTTAAAATTGTCCTCACTGGATTTCAGATTCCAGTGCTCTGAGAAGCTCCAGATACATGCCTTACACTTCCTTATCTCTGCTTCCCCCTCTCCCCTAACTCAGTTTGAAGAAGAGTCTTGCCCCAAAGCATCACCCATTCCTTCTCTCCAGAGATGCTGAGTTACTCCTGCATTTTGTGTCTATCTTCGGTGTAAACCAGCATCTGCAGTTCCTTCCTGCCCACCTATAATTATCAAGGTTCAAGATTCAAGGTTCAAATGTATTTGTCACATGCACCATTAAGGTACAGTGAAATGAGTTACCATGCAGCCATACAATTATACCAGCGGACTTCCCCTTCCATCGTTAAAAGAGCTTATGTTCACTTTGTCTTGTTTATGGTATTCTCAAGTTGGTAATATAGTCCTCTAATGTTGAATACATAAGATGGAATTTGCTTTATCTTCCACCCTAAATCAGGGATAAAATTGCAAAATATGACAGGTTGTTAAATCCGATATGAGAACGGATAATGTTGGGAATGCTCAGAGGTACCATGAATGCTTTCTAGAATTTAAAAAATCTGAAACGTTTAAATCGTTCAAAAGCTACAACCACAATGTGATAAATAATACTAAATAAAACTGAAGCAAATAAAGGTAAACAGAAGAACTAACCGTGAAGGGGAGAGAGAAAACAACACGCATAAACTTTAAAAAAAATTCATATAACATCCCTAAATGACAGGTACAAATTACTAAATAACGTGGGTGGACACAAATGCTGGTGGAACTCAGTGGGTGAGATGCTGCCTCACCTGCTGAGATTCTCCAGCATTTTTGTCTACCTTCGATTGTTCCAGAATTTGCAGTTCCTTCTTAAAATAATGAGGGTGAATGACTATACCTGCACACCAGGAAGAAGCCCATGCTCGCGGTCCGAAGCCCTTAATGACAGTACGTTTTAAGAAATTCTCCCGTGAAATTTTTTTCAAAGGAACACGGCGTCATCAATACTTGGTCAAAACACAATTATATTGACTGAGGAATGCTGATCGATGTACTGGTGACACATTGTATAACTATGTGTTAACTACTGGCTGTTAACAAGTGCTAACAGTGGCAGTTAACAAATCGTTTTCGTCTCAGTTTAATCAAGTGATAAACGACCCCAATCTTTCTGCAGTACTCATTAAACCCGAGCTGGAAACTGAAAAGTAGGGGAACGCCGTCCCCCTGAGTACCCCCCCTCCCCCTCCCCCTGACCATGATGTGTGCGAATGAATATCCGTTAGACTATTAAATCATTTGTGATCCAGATGGTTCTGACTAGAGCAGCACAGAGCAGTTTATCTACTGGTTCAGTTTCTGTTAGAGATACAGTGCGGAAACAGGCCTTTCGGCCCACCGGGTCCGCGTGGCCCAGCGATCCCCGCACATTAACACGGTGCTACATCCACTCGGGATTATTTTTACATTTACCAAGTCAATTAACCCTCAATCTGTACGTCTTTGGGGTGTGGGAGGAAACCGAAGATCTCAGAGAAAACCCACGCGGTCACGGGACGAACGTACAAACCCTATACAGGCAGTGTCCATAGTCGGGATCGAACCTGGGTCTCTGGCGCTGCATTCGCTGTAAGGCAGCAACTCTACTGCTGTGCCACCATCTGGCAACATTGGGAGTGAGGTGGAGTTTAGTCAACTGGAAGGGCTGCTGGGGACTCTGGACCGGTGTCAGAGGAGTTGTAGTGACAAGTGTTACTTCTCCTGGGGTTGCAGAGGAAGGTACCTGGGCAAGGGGTGGTTCGGGTGGAAAGGATGAGTGAACCAAAGAGTCTTTCCCTTGCTACAGCGGGAGAAGCAATACCAAGTGGTGTTTGCCTGTGCGAGGGCATTCACACAGGCGGCTATGGAGGTCAAGACCATGGATATCTTTAACAACATTTTCATCCAATTTCCATTCAATCATGGCTGATCTATCTCTCCCTCCCAACCCCATTCTCCTGCCTTCTCCCCATAACCCCAGCCACCCGTACTAATCAAGAATCTCCATTGACTTGGCCTCCACAGCCTTCTGTGGCAACGAATTCCAGAGATTCACCACCCTCTGATTTAAGAAATTCCTCCTCATCTCCTTCCTAAGGAACGTCCTTTAATTCTAAGGCTATGACCTCTGGTCCTAGACTTTCCCACTGGTAAGGTGTGAGGCCCCATGCAATCTGTGGTCGTGTTAATGGCGCCTCTTACCAAACCCCGTTGGGTGTATCCGTCCACAAGCTGCTCCAACTCCAGGGTATCTCCTCAGTCTGTCGATCAGTAGAGTCACGGCAGATGGCTGGAATTCTGTGTCTCCATCCAGAGTCAGAATGTACGTGTTCTTTTTCTCAGTCTGTGAAGTAGAAGAGAGTTGAGTTTTGCTCCACGCGGAGTTCGGCCTCATGTGTTTCTCCACCAGTATTCACATCCTACTCACCTCCAGCCTTGCATGGATTTTAGTTACATCCTCTGGGTGCAGCTGTTGGCAGACAAAATGCTTCCTGTACAGTCTCCAGCCCAGCAGATAGTACATGCACATCACCTACACAGAAAACGTGCTGGTTAAAGGTTTGGGATAAGGACCGATTGAAGCTGAAAGATCTGTCACTATGATTGCTGTTACATGAAAGGTTTGTGAGATAAGGTTGCATTTAACATGAACAAAAGGTGGTGGGGTGGGAGTGAATTGTTTTTACGTAATCAGGAGATTTCAAAACTATCAACTACAACTTAAACAAAGAATATGATGTGCGATTGCATTTCGTCAGATTTCACCAGATTGAGTATTAGAAGATAACATTGAGGCATATTATCTTCCACCTATCCCTCAGAATATATTTCAAAGGAGTGACTAGGCTGTCCAGAATTAAACACCTCAATTTATTGCTGATGACACAGACTCTGGCAGTCTCAAATCTGGAGAGTTTTTGCTGTCAGATAGAAACTCTCTACTGTTTAAATCCCACAATCGTGGCCCTAGGTGAAGTTTGGAGTTGACATGTTGGCTAATTTATTGCTGGTTATAGGGCCGACCTAATCCTCCGATTGGGTTTGAGGTCTGTTCCTTAAAAGGAATGCAAGCACTTTTCAAAAATATTCCCGGATGGTATGTTAGCTTTCATTGCAACCATATTTGAGTATAGGAGCAGGGATTACTGCAGTTGTACAAACAGGCCACCTCTCGGCCCTACAGTTTTGGTCCATCTGCCGAACAAATTTTTTTGCCATAGAGGGAGTGCAGACTCGTCACCACTGAACCCTGGGATGTCAGGACTTCTTATCCATAGACTGGATATCCAATTTATTTCTAAATTTGAAGATACCAATAGAAACTTACCTTGCCGCCACTACTTGCAGGAAGAAGCTCATGTTCCACACAGGACAAGGGGTCACTCTCTGCGTAAAGAAGTTCCCTTTAAAACGGAGATGAGAAGAACTTTTTTCCCTTAATTCTGAACTCTCTGTCCTCTTGTAGTTGAATCTTCCCTATATTCTCAGAGGGAAAAGCTTGTCCAGGGGATCACTCTGTCTAGGCCCTGCTCATACTGATTTGAAAGCCATTCTATCATGGCGGTGCCCCCTCGAAACCTTCGGCGCTCCAGACTAATTTCTATGTTTTCAAAATGTTTCCCGAGTTTCCCTTCGAGGACACTATCCAGATGTTATCAAAATAAGTGCTCAGATCCCAGGACACAGAAATAACTGCCAAGGAGCGTGCACGATGGAACTGTGGATGCTGGTTTACACCAAAGATAGACACAAAATGCTGGAGTAATGGGCCTCTCCCACATGCTGATTTTTTAGGCAACTGCCGGCGACTGTCATAGTCATAGCAGGTCTCCGAAAAACTGGCTACAAGCTACGTCATCCTGGCGACAACCTATGACAGCGCCCACGTCAGGAGTACTCAGGCTACGCTGATTGGCGTCAAACCCATTGGCGTCGAAAATTTTTCAACTTGCTGATAATTTAGCGGCGACCAGAAAGATGCCATGGCTTTTTGCGTGACTGAGGAGACGACTCACGGCGACCACTGGCGAACATGTGGTGACAAACTAGTCACCTGTAGTTGCCTACAAAATCGCCTAAATGGTACAAGCTCATAACTCAGTGGGGCAGGCAGCGTCTCTGGAGACAAGGAATAGGTGGCGTTTTGGGTCTGAAGAAGGGTCTCGACCTGAAACGTCACCCATTCCTTCTCTCCAGAGATGCTGCCTGTCCCACTAAGTTACTCCAGCATTTGATGTCTATCTTCGAGATAAATGTCTGATTGTTTCATGACAGCAAAGCAAAGTTTTGCATCTAACCTGTGACCATCTTTTCCGGTTTTGGACAAACTGCGTGTCTTTCAGGTGGATGTGTAGATTATTTCCACAAGGTAAGGTGTAGCAAAGTCGTCCTCCATAGGGAGTGGACATCACTTTCTTTTCTGAAGCACAACTTTCATCTTCACACAAGGAGTCGCTGGAAGTATATGTCTGAAATATTCTAAAACATAGAGAGTTTGTTAATCACAAGGGTAAATGGTATATCTCCTGCTCCCATTTGGCCCATCATGTCTACTCTGCCATTCAATCATGGCTGATCTATCTTGCCCTCCTAACCCCATTCTCCTGCCTTCCTCCCCATAACCCCTGACACCATTACATTGCATTCATTTGCAACTCATTGCATTCTGTTTTTAAAGTGTAAGATTTCTCCAAGCTCTTGGTTATCAGAAGCAGAAGAGAAGCATTGTTTCCATACCTGTAAGTTTCATCGATGGCACTGATAAGCGACTCAACATATTCATTGATAACTCTCTTCTTGGTGCCCGCCTCCCTGTCTGTAACATTCTTGAAGGCGTCGTCAAACATGACGTGGACTTCAAAGCCAAAGCTGTCATCACTTTTATCCGAAGTCTTCCAGCGCTTTTCCCTGAATCTGTCCAGCCTGTGGGTGGGGAAAGAAATGGAGTCACAAACCGTCAGCCCCTTGAGAGAAGCAACAACTGTGAAATGGGAACAGAGTAGCTGTCCAAAGCCTGACTGTGTGAACTAAGTCTGCAGCGTTTAAATGCAGCAATTGGATTCAACAACATCCTGATCATTTAATTTCCATTTATGTACTGTACAAAATATAAGGAACGAACAAAGGTTGACCTGGCCTGAGGGAGGGGGAGGGGGGGGTGGAGAACAAAGCAGCACCTGGCATGGAAACTTTACAACTTTGTCTGCGCCCTTTACGTGGTGACTATTTGCATATCTTGGTATGCAAGCAAAAAATGTCACTGTGACTTATCACATGTGACAATAAAGCATTAATTCATAAACACGTTAGATAAAACAGATACCTCAACACGTACCTGAACACTGAAGATATTAAACGTAGCATTTCTTCCTCTGTTTCATGCCACAAGGTAGCACACACGTAAATCGACAGATTTTCTCTTCTACTTTTCCTGCAAAATAAAATAATCTCGCAATGAAACAGACACAGGGGATTTTGACTTTTACCCATCATACTGGTGGGCCACCAAATTCACAGACCAGTGTTGTTCAATTTATCTCAAGTATGTTTTGGTTAAACATTTGAATAAAAAGAACAAAAAATATGGCAATTTAGGATCCACAGCATTCTTGAAGTAGACCACGGTATCAGTACCTTGGATCGCTCTTCTCTGTGCACTGTGGAATGATGTGAAGCCTTGTGTTCAGCAGCATGGATTGTTCCAAGAAGGCAGCTTCGTACATTCTCCGAACAAAGATCTCTGACGTCCGCTGTATTCTGTTGACGTTCTGGGTCCACACGTAGATTGTTGTGAGGATGAGTCCAACCCACCAGCATACCCCAGCAGCTCCCACTAAACTCACACTGAGCACATTGACTATATCTCCCTGGTTGCAGATGCTGCGAATGATTTCTGAATACAGGACCTCCACACGAGGTGTATTATCTGCAACACCAATGGAACTGGCACAGAAATCTGAGAGATTCAAACCGTTGTTTGCCTGCAGAAACTCATTGTAATGAACACTAAACACTGCCAGGAAAGCAGCCAGCACCACGGGAGTATTGAGGATCAAAGGGAGACCAAAGCTTCGCTTCACTGCGTGGATCTTACATGCAACGCCCCCAAACCAGGAACACAAGACCGATGCCCCTGCCTGCACCCCCAGAAGGCCCAGGATTATTCTGAGTTCATGGGATGCAACGTCAGTGATAGTTGACCACTCCAGCCCCCGAAGAGGAATCAAAGCTCCCACAACACAGGCAGTAACAAGAGTTCTCACTACACTTATGCACAGGCTCATCACGTTCCTGCATTTATCCACGTCAGATCTCAGACGTCTAAATACTGGATGCTTCCAGTTGGAGATGAAGTTCTCCCACCAGGTTAGGGAAGTTAAAACTGAGAATAAAATGACAAGGCCCAAGGACATCCCATCGTGTCTCTTCAGATAAAACATCTGGACAAAGAGAAAGAGACTATAGCCGCCCAAGAGAAGGAGAAGCCCGGCCAGAGGGGCTGCAACTTTGAAGCGATGGCTGATGTTTAGAGAGATCACTTGTAGTATGGATGGGATGAGACAAATACTGTTGGAAATGAACACCATTGTGAGGATGTCATATTGGGGAAGGTAGATGACAACCAGCGATGCCGTTCCAAAGGATGCAACTGCTTCCAGCAGGCACACCTGAAAGAAAAGCAAGAGAAGAAAAGTTAGACGTCCGATGAAGTGAATCATAATGATCAGTAGCTCACTTGGACTACCCAGATAAACACATGTGCTTGTAGCCTGTTCATGTCCTTGGTTTGGTTTGGCTTGGTGTGGAGCTTGTGCACTCAATCCGAAGATCTTCATGTCAAGACCCTCTCCAGAGATCTGTGTGGGTGATTCTGCCCAATACTTCAGTGTTGTGTTGAAACATTCAACCAGGTCCTCTCAACTATTAAACAAAGGTCAGTGAAATCCTCCCTGATGTTTTGAGCTGACTAATTTTACCCAAACTTCCCACAACACAAATATCTCTACAGAAGTGTGTACTTATATTTCACTTTAGAGAATAACAACTTCTTCTCTGTCCTTAAAGTGTTGTGGCTTGCAATATTCAACAACCCCTGGGCCTCAATAGCCCCTCCACCGACTTCATCCCCTTCATTTTCCCCTGGTCCCAATATCTCCTTCCAGTCTCGTGCTTTGCCATGCCTTAACCAGCTCCTCTCACCTTCCCCTCTTTTCAGAAACTTGCCACAGGTTGCCCAATACATCCAGAATCCCTGCGTTTGCTTACCGTTATCAGGCTGCTTGCGGAGAGCATTGGTACGGGACGGAGTGAGTGTTTCCACAGGCATTTTGCGGCGGTCAAGATGCTGGGAATGATCAAAACGCAGCCAAGGATTAGGTGACTGAAGGGCTTGTTGACAAACTGGACAGAACCATCGCCTGTGGCCGAAATTAGCAGCAAAAGAGAAGCCTAGAGATAACGCAACAGTGCATTTGTTAGTAGACCTGCATTAAATGCAACATAACTATATTAATCAAAGCCCTTATCACTAAGAATATAAATAAACCTCATCACTGCAGGAAATCCATGGGTGCTGTCTGGGCCCTATCTCCTTCATCTTCATCACAAAAAGCCATTGAATATTGGAATTAGTGTTGGCATATTGGATGTATATTGAATATTGGTATTGGTTCATTTTTGCCATATGCATCAAGATGTGGTTGAAAATGATGGTTTGCGAGCTATCCAGGCAAATCGTACCATACTCGAGTATAACAGGTGGTGGAAAAAAGAGCTCCAGAAAAAGCGCATGTAAAGAAAAGTGCAATGAGATAGATTGGAAGATCAGTAAT
This sequence comes from Leucoraja erinaceus, assembly GCF_028641065.1. Lineage (NCBI taxonomy): Eukaryota > Metazoa > Chordata > Chondrichthyes > Rajiformes > Rajidae > Leucoraja > Leucoraja erinaceus. The sequence continues at coordinate 75,316,601 of NC_073384.1, read as the reverse complement.
TCATCCTTAGTTCGTTAGGGGTCTGTTCATTACTGTGATAACAGCAGGGAAGAAGTAGGTATTACCTGGTTTCAAACTTTTGTAGTTTTAACCCGACAGGAGAGGGTAGAAAAGAGGGAATGATTGGAGTGTGAGTGGTTCTTAATTATGTTGGCTGGTTTCATGAAGCAATGTGAAATATAGATTGAGTCAATGGTTCATTTGTGTGATGGACTGGGTTGTGTTCTCTGTAATTTCTTGCAATCTTGGGCAGAGTAGTTGCCATACAGTGCAGCGATGCATCCAAATATAATGCTTTTCTCTGTGCATCTGTTGAAATTGGTAAGACATGTAAGAAACATGCCAAATTTCCTTAGCCTTTTTCATTTGTGTGAGGATTGAGGGGACGTTTGGCGGCGCGACTCACCCGTTGCAGCGGCCCCTACAGCCTGTCTGTCTTTTTTTTATTTTTTGTCTAGTTAAATGGGTTTTTTAATGTCCGGGGGAGGGGTTCTCGGCTGTCGTTGCGAGGCCTATTTGCGGCCCCGGTAGCACCTGAAGAAAATTAGGTGAGGGGTGTTTTTAATGTGTTCTCTGTAATTTCTTGCAATCTTGGGCAGAGTAGTTGCCATACAGTGCAGCGATGCATCCAAATATAATGCTTTTCTCTGTGCATCTGTTGAAATTGGTAAGACATGTAAGAAACATGCCAAATTTCCTTAGCCTTTTGAGAGAGTAGAGGCATCAATGTGGTTGGACCATTGAGTTACATGTAGGAACTCAACGCTATCGATCATCTCCACTTCAACATCATGGTACAGACCTGGGCTTTTTGGTTTCCTCACATTGAGGGGACGTTTGTTGTCTTGACCTTGTGCTATTGAGTCCCTATCTCCTCCTGTACTGCATCTTGTCATCGTTTGTGATCCGGCCCATTTCGGTGATTCAGCACAGAAACATGTCCATCAGTCCACAAGTCCATGCCAACCATCAAATGCACATTCACACTCATTCTACACCAAATCCATTAGCTTGGTATGAATAGAAAACATTGTCCTTAGTATGTGCAGGATAGTGTTAATGTGCGGGGATTGCTGGTCGGTGCACATTCCGTGGGCCAAAGGGCCTATTTCCACGCTATTTCTCTAAACTAAACTCAACTTTTCTTCGTAGATAGTAAGCTCTATTTGAAAAATAACACAAGAGCAACACATCAAAGAGCAGCCAACTTACCCTGCTGAGGAAGGCAAGACCCAGAACGAGGATTCCAATGATCAACCAGCAAAGGAACTTCACTACTCCCATCAACGTCGTTTGACTTTCCTCTTCATCCCGGACTTTATGGAGCTTAAATGAATCCCAAGTAGAACTGCTTAAAAACAAATTTCTTCTTTTAATGGTTGTATTTCAGAATCAGAATCAGGATCACACTTTATTCGCCCAATATGTTTTGCAACATACGAGGAATTTCATTGGTCAGGTCAGTCATACAATTAAAAGTAACAGAACACTCAAAAACACATTTTATAGAAACATAGAAACATAGAAAATAAGTGCAGGAGGAGGCCATTCGGCCCTTCGAGCCAGCACCACTTCGATCGTCCCGTATCAATAACCCGTGCCTGCCTTCTCCCCATATCCCTTGACTCCACTAGCCCCTAGAGCTCTATCTAACTCTCTCTTAAATCCACCCAGTGATTTGGCCTCCACTGCCCTCTGTGGCAGGGAATTCCATAAATTCACAACTCTCTGGGTGAAAACGTTTTTTCTCACCTCAGTCTTATATGACCTCCCCTTTATTCTAAGACTGTGGCCCCTGGTTCTGGAAACGCCCAACATTGGGAACATTTTTCCTGCATCTTGCTTGTCCAGTCCTTTTATAATTTTATATGTTTCTATAAGCCTTCTAAACTCCAGTGAATACAAGCCTAGTCTTTTCAATCTTTCCTCATATGACAGTCCCACCATCCCAGGGATCAATCTCGTGAATCTACGCTGCACTGCCTCAATCACAAGGATGTCCTTCCTCAAATTAGGAGACCAAAACTGTACATAATACTCCAGATGTGGTCTCACCAGAGCCCTTTAACAAGAACATCCACCACAGTGACTCCTACACATTCCTCACTGTGATGGAAGGCGAAATAAAGTTCAAGTCCTTCCCTTAGTTCTTCCTATTGTCCTCGAGCCCCCATTGACGGGATGATCTTGACTCCCATAGCCGGCGGCATTACAGCCCTCCGCGTCGATGTGATCTGCTCCTGCATCGGGGGGATGTCAGCTCCCCCGTGCCGGGCAATCGAACCTCGCGTCGGAGCTGGTCGAAACTTCGAACTTGGCCTCTCCCGAGACTGATGTTAAAGTCCGCGGTGATCGCGGTGGGAGCGATCCCAGGCAAGGGATCCGCTCCGGTGTTAAGTTCGCGCCCTGCGGTGGGGCTCACGACATTCCGAGGAGGCCTCCAGCTCCATCGATGGTAGGCCCCAGAGCCCGGAGAATGTGATCCGAAAATTGATCACATCTCCGGGATGGCAGGAACCCGACAAAAAGTTTCCACGATCTCCCCCCTCCCCCCACATAAAATAAACCAAAGAACATTAAAACAAAAACTTTTAACAAACTAAAAAATAACAAAAAGAGTGAAAAGACAAACAGACTGCCAACAGGGCTGCCATCTCCCCGACACCTCTGGTGGTCTTTCAATTTCAGTACATCTAATACAAGTAGCTACTGAGGATTCAGATTATTGTGTGAGCGGGGGGTGCAGGAGTCAGAAGGACATGGGTATTGAGGTTGGGGCGTGAAGTACAAAGTCTAATCTGGTCGTTCTGGTTGGTGACCGGGCTCAGTGGATGATGGAGGAAGCACCACATATTCTGTGGTGTTATAAGGTCATAAGTGATAGGAGCAGAATTAGGCCATTTGGCCCATAAAGTCTGTTCCACCATTCAATCATGGCTGATCTCTCCCTCCCTCCTAACCCCATTCTCCTGCCTTCTGCCCATAACCCCCGACACCCGTACTAATCAAGAATCTATCTATCTACGTCTTTAAAATATCCTCCGCAGCCTTCTGTGGCAAAGAATTCCACAGATTCACTACCCTTTGACTGACAAAATTCTTCCTCATCTCCTTTCTAAAGGAATGTCCTTTAGATCAAGTCTTAGAATATTGCAAATCGAATGGAACTTAGTTGCATTCCAAGATCACAGGATCCACAGAGAGTAGTTGAGGCCAGTTCATTGGCTATATTTAAAAGGGAGTTAGATGTGGCCCTTGTGGCTAAAGGGATCAGAGGGTATGGAGAGAAGGCAGGTACAGGATACTGAGCTGGATGATCAGCCATGATCATATTGAATGGCGGTGCAGGCTCGAAGGGCCGAATGGCCTACTCCTGCACCTAATTTCTATGTTTCTATGTTTCTATCAGTGTATGGGTTTGTGTTTTGGAAAATTTTAATTTGCTTTCAGAGTTCCTAATGGATTTACAGAGATGAAGGCTTCATTAATACAATGAATCATTGCGTATATATTTCATATTATGGAAAGAATAATGCCTTTCATTGCATCTAAACATCGAACGTAGAACAATACAGTACAGGCACAAGCCCTTTTGGACCACAATGTCTGTGCCGAACATGATAATTAAATACAGAGAGTTAGATTTAGCTCTTAGGTCTAACAGAATCGAGGGATATGAGGTGAAAGCAGGAACAGGGTACTGATTTTGGATGATCAGCCATGATCATATTGAATGGCAGTGCTGGCTCGAAGGGCCAAATGGCCTACTCCTGCACCTATTTTCTATGTTTCTATGATGCCAAGTTAAACCATGCTTGTGATCCATAGCCCTCCATTCCCTTCATATTCATGTGCCTGCATATCTGGTGTCACTCAAAGCCCTTATTATCAACAGAACCATGTTTGAGATGTATTATAAAGTCACGTGCATTTTGTGGGCGTTGTAGTTCTGTGATATCCCGGGATTGTTTTTTCTGCGTGGTCTCCTTAGGTTATTTCCAAGCTGCCTGCAACACTCTGCAGATTGGCCGCTCGGCTCAGCTCAGCCTCTCCTAGAGCCGGGTCCCCTCAGAGTTGGTCGTGGCAGAGTACAGTTAATTCCACCTGACTTTCATTCCTTTCAGTTTCAGTACATCAGCAGTTATTACTGGAAGGTCATCATCTCGGTGAACGACGCTCTTTGGCCTGCCCAGAGCGCTGTTCACCACCCAGCAGAGCGAGATGTCCGTCGGGGAATGTTACCGACTGGCCCGCTGCAGACTGCGGGACTACGTGCTGAGGGACGCACTGAAGCTCGGTGCACGCAACACCAAGGCTCGGTGGGGGAGGACCACAGTCTAGGTTCCTTCCACTGCTGGACATGGGCGGCAGGGTGTAGTGGAGATGCACCTCAAAATAAGGGAAGAGATCCCATGCCAGTGGGCCACATGAGTGGCAAGGGTGGGGGATACATTTGTGAAATTTGAGCAATGTATGTAGACTGAATTGAATCATTTGTATAGCCTCCGAAAATGTTGGACACATTTTTTTGCACGGTTCATGTATTGTATACATTTATTACCTGAATAAAGTCTATTTTCAAATTATTTTAAAAAAGTTATTCTGATCGCACGGCCATTTACTCATCTAATCAGATTTCCAATCATAAATGGGTCTGATTTTCTGGCATGTTGCCTTCAACATAATTGTTGCAACAGATAGCATCTTGGATGCTGTCCAAGAGGGAGGTGGTTGTTTTGAACAGCAGTGACATTTATTATTTTAGCGAGGCCTAATAATAATACTAAATACGCAACTCTTCAATTCCTTTGTCTCTCATCGTCTGTCGTTTCAGCTCTGGCCTTTGTTCAACCACCTGCCTATTAAAATGCCCTCCCCACATGATTCAACACATAACATTCCAGGTTTCATCCTGCCCCTCCTCTCTTCCAGCTTTCTTTCCACCCAGAAGTTGGAGAACTTGATATTGTGTTTGGAAGACAGCAACATGCCCAGAAGCAAGATGAGCTGCAAGTTTCTTTAGGAGATACTGCGCAGAAACAGGCCCTTCGGCCCAACAAGTCCGCACCGACCAGCGATCCCCACACATTAACTCTATCCTACACACACCAGGGACAATTTACAGTTATACCAAGCCGATTTACCTACATACCTGTACGTCTTTGGAGTGCCGGAGAAAAACTGAAAATCTCGGAGAAAATTTACTTGAATCTAACATTCACGGACTGAACACAACCCACCCCTTGAATATCTGAATAAGTTGAACATAGAGGTGTAAATTTATGTGGAAGCTGTGTTACTCTCACATTTTTAATAGGCTTTGAAACATGCAAGAGTTTTCACTGAGGAAATTTGGCATTTTACATTTTAAAATGTGTCTAGCTTAGTTTATTGTCATGTGTACCGAGGTACAGTGAAAAGCTTTTGTTCCGTGCTAACCAGTCAGCAGAAAGACAATACATGATTACAATTGGGCTATTCACCGTGTATAGATACATGATAAGGGAATAACATGGTTTTGCTCTTTTCATTTTTTTAAAATATTGCTAACATCTTTGCATGCTGTTTAATCTTCGTGCACACTGAAATTAATAATGATTTCCTTTATTGCAAAGTATCAAAATATTTTAATGTTTGCGGTGCAGGAGAACAAGTTCTAAGAAAAACATCTCACTGTCTGTGAAGGAGCAGAGCCTTAAGCATTTCACAAAGATCATGACTAAACTCTATGCTTTTTCAAAGGTGTATCCATAATTAGAAATTGCAGAACAAATTGGACAAGAAATCAATTAATCCACCCAAAAATTGCCTGATAGGAACTGGTTTTCCATTCCCTTTGGTGCTTTGAATTAATCTGTTTCTCTATGATTAATTTTAATAAATTTCAATAAATTTCTAATAAATTATATTTATTAACGATTTTTTTCTCTATTCCAATTCCACCAGGCTATCTTCTTGTATTTGATGATTAATGTGCTCTGGTTGGGAGGAACATTTCTCCTACAATTAATTACTGATGGAGTCGTCAGCCCCAAAATCATAAACAATGGCACAGTTGTGGAGGGCGATTTTCTCAAGATACAACCGGTGTCATTTGCCTTTCTAGCCACCTTTGCCGTTTTAATCTTCATTCAGTTTGTGGCGATGCTCTACCACAGGTAAGTGATGCCTGAGGAAATTCACCGTTCCATCATTCTTTGTCACTGCTCATATCATTCCCAGAAAAGATGGCTTGCACGCTCTTGAAGGTTGTGGCCTGATGAAGTTCATGACATACAGGGGTGGGATTTTCAAATGATTTCATGTGAATTATGTTTTAAAACGTTCTGGTAAAAAGGTTTACTCAATGCTCCGTTGTATAAACTGTATCGTGCAAGTGAGAAGTGAGGAAAACGAGAACAATACCATCATTTAAAATGGGGAATTTTGTTCTCACAGAGTGTGTTGAATCAATGGGATACTCTGCCCTCGAGGGTTATGGAAACTAAATTATTATAGGGGAAAGTGTCGGAATTGTGTGTTCCGATCAATTGGGTCAAACACATTTTCTGCACTGGATGTGCGTCAGTTGTAGTCGTCATGTAAAGGCTGCCGTTCATCCTTGACAAGGAAATAAATTCATGCTGGCAATCTGGGGACAATCAGGTTTTCAAATGTAATTCAGGCTAGGTTTCTATTCATACAATTCTCGTCACTTTTCTCTTTAAGTCCCTCCCTTTAATTCAGTTTACTGTCATGTGTACCGAGTTACAGTGAAAAGCTTATGTTGTCTGCAGACAAAAGTGCTGGAGAAACTCAGCGGGTGCAGCAGCATCTATGGAGCGAAGGAAATAGGCAATGTTTCGGGCTGAAGAAGGGTTTCGGCCCGAAACGTTGCCTATTTCCTTCGCTCCATAGATACTGTTGCACCCGCTGAGTTTCTCCAGCACTTTTGTCTACCGTCGATTTTCCAGCATCGTTCCTACCGTCAATTTTCCTTCTTAAACAGCTTATGTTGTGCGATCCAGTCAGCGGAAAGACAATACATGATTGCAATCAGGCCATTCACAGTGTATAGATATATGGTTTAGGAATAACGTTTAATTCAAGGTAAAGCCAGCAGAGTGCCATCAAGGGTCACCAATGAGGTAGATAGTAGTTCAGCACTACTCTCCCTAAACTCCATCCCATTGTACCTCCCTGATCCTGAATCACTTATCTCCTGAATCAAGTGCCCTATTCCCTCTTGCCCCTCACCCTTTCACCCCACGACACTCATCTCCAGACAGCCACCACTAATCTTCCCCCTCATTGCTGACTAGACCCTGAATCCTGAGTCAGCAACTCCACCCCCTCCCCTCTCCTCCAACACCCAATGCAACAAGCATAGGGAACAGTGCAATGATATTCGTGTCCTGAACCAATCTCTAACAAGCTTTGCAGCACTTGGACCATGACCACCAATGAGTTGGTACGCTGCACAAAGACTTTGTATCGGGAAGGCTGTAGGAACTTAGGGAGACCACTTAATACCAGATTGCGAAAGGTATAGAAGTGTGAAACCGCACACGTCCTGATTCAGGGACAGTTTCATGCCAGCTGTTATCAGGCATCTGAATCATCCTACCACAACCAGAGAGCAGTACTGCACTAGTGTCCAACTCTTTGGTGACCCTCGGACTATGCTTGATTGGTCTTTGCTGCCTTTTCCTTTGCACCAAACGTTACTTCCTATCTATCTGTACACTGTAAATGGCTCGATTGTAATCATGTACTGACTTTCCACTGACTGGATAACACACAACAAAAGCTTTTCACTGTACCTCGGCACACATGACAATAAGAAACTAAACCAAATTAAATAAGATTTAAAGTCAGTTTAAACATTGTAGAATGATTGACTGACATGATGCCAAAACTGAAGCTTTACATCCATCAAGAAATTTAGAGCTGTCTTTCCTCCTTAAAAAAATAGATGAGCGATTGAATATCCTGTAGAGTTCTTTATTTATTGACAAATTAATGGATAAATAAAGGATCTTTCCATCAGTGTTGGGAGACCTGGATACAAGAAAGTCACTAATTAATCTGGGAGAGACTAGAGACTAAACTGCAGTGTCCAGAGGTTATAACATGGAACTCACCACCACGTGATGAAGATGAAGTTAAATGGTCACTAGAGAAACACATGAGGGGAACAAGGGACAGGCTGGAGAGGTCAAATGATGAAAGATGGGGGAAGATAATGCAGATCATTGTACATGAGACTAAATGGGTCCAGTGACCAACTCTGGGCTATTGACGCTGTTAATATATCATTATCACAATCAGAACAGTAGATAAAGTAGCGCTTAAGAGAGGGAAATAAATTGTACTGTGTTCATCCTCTTAATGAAGTGCGCCCTATCATGGCTGAGGAATAGATGTGACATGCTGTGCTGTGTCTGGCTTAATAACTTTCTCCAAGCAGGTTATCACTTGAAGAAACTTGATTTGGATCAAAGGTGCCCAAGATAAAATAAATCTTCTGCAAGTGAAGCTGCCAAAGCTCTGCTCCTGCATGTTCCATGAGTGTTTTAGCTTCAGTGGGAGTCAGAAAGTGACAAAAGTGGCTGATTCATCATCAATGTGCAAAGGCTTGGATAGAGTGGATGTGGAGAGGATGTTTCCACTAGTGGGAGAGTCTAGGACCAGAGGTCATAGTCGCAGAATTAAAGGACGTTCCTTTAGGAAGGAGATGAGGAGGAATTTATTTAGTCAGAGAGTGGCGAATCTGTGGAATTCATTGCCATAGAAGGCCTGGGAGGCTGTCAGTTGATATTTTTTAGCAGAACGGGGTAAGGAGGGAGAGATAGATCAGCCATGATTGAATGGAGGAGTAGACTTGGTGGGCCAAATGGCCTAATTAGGCTTCTATCATTATGCTGCCCTTATGCTCTCAGTACATGGGATGTTGTCTAGCCTGGCCTTTGTCTACTGAAACCTGTGACAGCTTTTAATTCAGTCTTCCACTGGCATTTTGTTAGCTGTTTTGGTTATTTTCAGTAAATCCATAATGTTCCGATGATCTAAGTGCATGTACGTCTATAGTCTTCCATAGTTTCTACTTTTTCACCATTTACACTGAAATTAATAATGATTTCCTTTATTGCAAAGTATCCAAATATTTTAATGTTTGCGGTGCAGGAGAACAAGTTCTAAGAAAAACATCTCACTGTCTGTGAAGGAGCAGAGCCTTAAGCATTTCACAAAGATCATGACTAAACTCTATGCTTTTTCAAATGTGTATCCATTATTAGAAATTACAGAACAAATTGGACAACAAGAAATCAATTAATGCACCCAAAAATTGTCTGATAGGAACTGGTTTTCCATTCCCTTTGGTGCTTTGAATTAATCTGTTTCTCTATGATTAATTTGAATACATTTCAATTAATTTCTAATAAATTATATTTATTAACGATTTTTTTTCTCTATTCCAATTCCACCAGGCTATCTTCTTGTATTTGATGATTAATGTGCTCTGGCTGGGAGGAACATTTCTCCTACAATTAATTACTGATGGAATCGTCAGCCCCAAAATCATAAACAATGGGACAGTTGTGGAGGATGCGTTTCTCAAGATACAACCGGTGTCATTTGCCTTTCTAGCCACCTTTGCCGTTTTAATCTTCATTCAGTTTGTGGCGATGCTCTACCACAGGTAAGTGAGGCCTGATGAAATTCACCGTTCCATCATTCTTTGTCACTGCTCATATAATTCCCAGAAAAGATGGCTTGCACGCTCTTGTAGGTTGTGGCCTGATGAAATTCATGACATACAGGGGTGGGATTTTCAAATGATTTCATGTGAATTATGTTTTAAAACGTTCTGGTAAAAAGGTTTACTCAATGCTCCGTTGTATAAACTGTATCGTGCAAGTGAGAAGTGAGGAAAACGAGAACAATACCATCAATTAAAATGGGGAATTTTGTTCTCACAGAGTGTGTTGAATCAATGGGATACTCTGCCCTCGAGGGTTATGGAAACTAGATTATTATAGGAGAAAGTGTCGGAATTGTGTGTTCGGATCAAGTGGATCAAACACATTTTCTGCACTGGATGTGCGTCAGTTGTAGTCGTCATGTAAAGGCTGCCGTTCATCCTTGACAAGGAAATAAATTCATGCTGGCAATCTGGGGACAATCAGGTTTTCAAAAGTAATTCAGGCTAGGTTTCTATTCATACAATTCTCGTCACTTTTCTCTTTAAGTCCCTCCCTTTAATTCAGTTTACTGTCATGTGTACCGAGCTACAGTGAAAAGCTTATGTTGTCTGCAGACAAAAGTGCTGGAGAAACTCAGCGGGTGCAGGAGCATCTATGGAGCGAAGGAAATAGGCAATGTTTCGGGCTGAAGAAGGGTTTCGGCCCGAAACGTTGCCTATTTCCTTCGCTCCATAGATGTTGCTGCACCTGCTGAGTTTCTCCAACACTTTTGTCTACCGTCGATTTTCCAGCATCTGCAGTCCCTTCTTAAACAGCTTATGTTGTGCGATCCAGTCAGCGGAAAGACAATACATGATTGCAATCAGGCCATTCACAGTGTATAGATATATGGTAAAGGAATAACGTTTAATTCAAGGTAAAGCCAGCAGAGTACCATCAAGGGTCATCAATGAGGTAGATAGTAGTTCAGCACTACTCTCCCTAAACTCCATCCCATTGTACCTCCCTGATCCTGAATCACTTATCTCCTGAATCAAGTGCCCTATTCCCTCTTACCCCTCACCCTTTCACCCCACGACACTCATCTCCAGACAGCTGCCACTAATCTTCCCCCTCATTGCTGACTAGACCCTGAATCCTGAGTCAGCAACTCCACCCCCTCCCCCCTCCTCCAACACCCAATGCAACAAGCATAGGGAACAGTGCAATGATATTCGTATCCTGAACCAATCTCTAACAAGCTTTGCAGCACTTGGACCATGACCACCAATGAGTTGGTACGCTGCACAAAGACTTTGTATCGGGAAGGCTGTAGGAACTTAGCGAGACCACTTAATACCAGATTGCGAAAGGTATAGAAGTGTGAAACCACACACGTCCTGATTCAGGGACAGTTTCTTCCCAGCTGTTATCAGGTAACTGAATCATCCTACCACAACCAGAGAGCAGTGCTGCACTAGTGTCCAACTCTTTGGTTACCCTCGGACTATCCTTGATTGGTCTTTGCTGCCTTTTCCTTTGCACCAAACGTTACTTCCTATCTATCTGTACACTGTAAATGGCTCGATTGTAATCATGTACTGACTTTCCACTGACTGGATAACACACAACAAAAGCTTTTCACTGTACCTCGGCACACATGACAATAAGAAACTAAACCAAACTAAATAAGATTTAAAGTCAGTTTAAACATTGTAGAATGATTGACTGAAATGATGCCAAAACTGAAGCTTTACATCCATCAAGAAAGTTAGAGCTGTCTTTCCTCCTAAAAAAAAATAGATGAGCGATTGAATATCCTGTAGAGTTCTTTATTTATTGACAAATTAATGGATAAATAAAAGATCTTTCCATCAGTGTTGGGAGACATGGATACAAGAAAGTCACTAATTAATCTGGGAGAGACTAGAGACTAAACTGCCTTGTCCAGAGGTTATAACATGGAACTCACCACCACGTGATGAAGATGATGAAGTTAAATGGTCACTAGAGAAGCACATGAGGGGAACAAGGGACAGGCTGGAGAGGTCAAATGATGAAAGATGGGGGAAGATAATGCAGATCATTGTACATGAGACTAAATGGGTCCAGTGACCAACTCTGGGCTATTGACGCTGTTAATATATCATTATCACAATCAGAACAGTAGATAAAGTAGCGCTTAAGAGAGGGAAATAAATTGTACTGTGTTCATCCTCTTAATGAAGTGCGCCCTATCATGGCTGAGGAATAGATGTGACATGCTGTGCTGTGTCTGGCTTAATAACTTTCTCCAAGCAGGTTATCACTTGAAGAAACTTGATTTGGATCAAAGGTGCCCAAGATAAAATAAATCTCTGCAAGTGAAGCTGCCAAAGCTCTGCTCCTGCATGTTCCATGAGTGTTTTAGCTTCAGTGGGAGTCAGAAAGTGACAAAAGTGGCTGATTCATCATCAATGTGCAAAGGCTTGGATAGAGTGGATGTGGAGAGGATGTTTCCACTCGTGGGAGAGTCTAGGACCAGAGGTCATAGTCGCAGAATTAAAGGACGTTCCTTTAGGAAGGAGATGAGAGGGAATTTATTTAGTCAGAGAGTGATGAATCTGTGGAATTCATTGCCATAGAAGGCCTGGGAGGCTGTCAGTTGATATTTTTTAGGAGAACGGGGTAAGGAGGGAGAGATAGATCAGCCATGATTGAATGGAGGAGTAGACTTGGTGGGCCAAATGGCCTAATCAGGCTTCTATCATTATGCTGCCCTTATGCTCTCAGTACATGGGATGTTGTCTAGCCTGGCCTTTGTCTACGGAAACCTGTGACAGCTTTTAATTCAGTCTTCCACTGGCATTTTGTTAGCTGTTTTGGTTATTTTCCGTCAATCCATAAATCCATAATGTTTAGATGATAGACAACAAATAGACTCAGATCAAATAGTTGCTTTCCGAAAATTATAACTACTCTTAATTCAAATTCACACATGCACTGACTTCACTGCCCAACACCCGGACTTCCATCTGTATATATATCTATATATTGGTCATCCTCCGACTATCCTTGGTTGCACCTATGCTACCCTTGCCCCCCCCCTCCCCTTCTGTATTTTTACACTGTAAGTTTCGATTGTTTCATGTATTTTTCCGTGCTGGATAATTGAAATGCTTTGCCTGACCTCGGTACGAGCAATAAACTGAAACTTGATGTTTAGCACTGTACATGTATATTGACACAATCTCGCTTGACTTGTGTTATCGGAAAGCGTGGATACGTGTCATCATGATCTCCAAGTGCATAAAACTAGGATGGTTCTAGTTAATCTCTCCATAGTTTCAGGACTTTTTCACCATTTACTGCTGCATCACTGCCTGTGTCAGAATTTTTTGGTATAAAATGGATACCCTTATTTCTCTTAAGGGGGGCTGAAATATATTTGTTTGCCTGTTATGAGGCAACTGAATCATCCTACAACAACCAGAGAGCAGTGCTGAACTACTATCTACCTCCTTGGTCATCCTCAGACTATCCTTGGTTGGACTTTGCTGCGTTTACCTTGCACTACACATTATTCCCTTATCATGTATTTATACACTGTAAGTGGCTCGATTGTAATCATGTATTGTCTTTCCGCTGACTGGATAGGGCGCAAGAAAAGCTTTTCCCTGTACCTCGGTACACGTGACAATAAACTGAACTATGATGTTAGCATTTGTAATTTGATGTTTTGATCTACATTGATCACAATCTCGCTTGACTTTGTGTTATCGGAAGGCGTAGATACATGTCATCCGCCCCATCGTCCAAGTCATTCATAAAACTAGGAATGGTTGTAGTTCCATCTCAGATCCTTGCCGTCTACACCAGTTTGATAATCTCTTGATTACCTCCACACTCTGCTTCAGCCTGGCAGATAATTTTCTAGTTCAGTCAGCATTTTAACTTCACTTCACCCTGACTTTGTCAAAACCCATCATCGTTTCAACCACACTAGACTAGAATTATTTAGCCATCAGCTTTATGGCCATAATTTCATCACAGGTACTGCAGCAGCCCAAGAAGGGGGTCAAGGAAAGAGCGTTCACCTTTCCACCAATCTCTCCACCACCAAGCACAAGAAGCACAAGAAGCTCAAGACCGACACCATTGTATTCAGATGCCCAGAAGTGTGTGTCAGCTCTGGCTGACTAACTTCTAATCTTGATGTGGACTCGACAAGAAGAAGAAACCCAAGAAGACTTGAAAACAATTAATAATGGAATAAATACCTGCCATACCATTAGCACACATACCCCAGAAATAAATCAACAGAAAATAAAACACATTCAAAGAGACATTTCCTTTCTGTAAAATCTAATCTTTCATTTCAACCTACTAATTGGTCCTTCTCCCCCCCCCCCACCCTCCCATCAGTCTTTTTTGGCCCGAACGTTCTATGACTTTATAGACACTGCACCCGCTATTCCAGCAATTTGTGTACCTTCAATCTTCCAGCATCTGCAGTTTCTTCTTGAGCACCTAACTTCTAATCTGGACTCGACAAGAAGAAGAAACCCAAGAAGGCAGTTTACCAAACAATTAATAATGGAATAAATACCTGCCATACCATTAGCACACATACCCCAGAAATAAATCAACAGAAAATAAAACACATTCAAAGAGACATTTCCTTTCTGTAAAATCTAATCTTTCATTTCAACCTACTAATTGGTCCAAAGGGCCTAGTTCTTTGTTGTACAGTTCTATGACTTTATAACACTATATTAATCTAAAAAGAAAGTTACAAATAATGCTATAGGACTCAGTAACTGAATAACAACTCAATTAAGATGAGAAAATCACAATAAATGCAATCAAATCCTTCTTTTGTTTTTACCAGGACAAAGAATTAAGACTTACTTAAGTTTTTCTTTGCATCCAGTGGGATTGTCCATGTTCTCAGCCGATCATTGAAACTTCAATCGATTTCCCATCAGATGTAAGTGAGGAGAAGCATTTCTTCAGGATGTAAACATCGTGGAATTGATTGACTTCCTGGTGTACTCCAGATTATATGCATAGGCCACACCCAGTGTTACCTTTTTAACAGGTAGTGAGCTCCAGGTAAACTGGTTTCTGTCCAATTAGAGCAGTCTGACTTTCTTTGCAACATTTCAAAATAAAATATCATGGCGTGTTCACCAAAAACGTTGACCTGATTACCCTTTTTTGGCAAGAAAAAACATTCCAAAGACAAACACGTTTGTAGGTTAATTGGCTTTGTTTAAATGTAAAAAATGTCCCTCGTGTGTGTGGGGCAGTGTTGGTGTGTGGGGATCACTGGTTGGAGCGGACACGGGGGAACGAAGGGCCTGTTTCCATGCTGTATCTCCAAACTAATCTAAACTTAACTAAATTTGTGCTGTGTTTTATTTTTAAATCTATGTTCATTCAGCAAGTTTTAAAAGGATGAAAGTTGTCCAGTAGGATATTAGTCCTTTTGCAAGTTAACTTGCATGTGAAAGCTTTAACCATAATGTTATGCTATATATATTTCAACACAAATAAGAACAAGTTTAATCAAGTATTGAATAAAAGGGAAAATGCAGTATAATGTGGATAAATGTGAGGTTATCCATTTTGGTGGCAAAAACAGGAAAGTAGCCTATTATCTACATGGTGGCCGATTAGGAAAAGGGGAGATGCAACAAGACCTGGGTGTCGTGGTACACCAGTCATTGAAAGTAGGAATGCAGGTACAGCAGGCAGTGAAGAAAGCAAATGGTATATTAGCATTCATAGTAAAAGGATTTGAGTATAGGAGTAGGGAGGTTCTACTGCAGTTGTACAGGGTCTTGGTGAGACCACACCTGGAGTATTGCGTACAGATTTGGTCTCCTAATCTGAGGAAAGACATTCTTACCATAGAGGGAGTAAAGAGAAGGTTCACCAGACTGATTCATGGGATGGCAGGACTTTCATATGAAGAAACACTGGATAGACTCGGCTTGTATTCATCAGAATTTAGAAGATTGAGGGGGGATCTTATAGAAACTTACAAAGTTCTTAAGGGGTTGGACAGGCTAGATGCAGGAAGATTGTTCCCGATGTTGGGGAAGTCCAGAACAAGGGGTCACAGTTTAAGGATAAGGGGGAAACCTTTTAGGACCGAGATGAGAAAAACATTTTTCACACAGTGAATGGTGAATCTCTGGAATTCTCTGCCAGAGAAGGTAGTTGAGGCCAGTTCATTGGCTATACTTAAGAGGGAGTTAGATGTGGCCCTTGTGGCTAAAGGGATCAGGGGGTATGGAGAGAAGGCAGGTACAGGATACCGAGTTGGATGATCAGCCATGATCATATTGAATGACGGTGCAGGCTCGAAGGGCCGAATGGCCTACTCCTGCACCTATTTTCTATGTTTCTATGTCTATGAGACAGAATAGCCACTCGTCATTGCAACTAAATTTCATTGCGTTAGGAAAGGACAAAGCATGTGTGGATTAAAAATGCTTTCCATTTTCATAAAAGTTGTGCTTAGTGACTTTACAGATACATTTCTGTATATTCAGAAAACATTGGGAAGTTATAGATTGATATAAAATAGCTGCTTCATGCAAATTTGAAATACAAATTGATCACAATTTAATCATGAAGATCCATATAACATTTTCAATTTTAACCTTCAGGAAAGAGAAAGGCAGAAGTTACAGTTATTTCTCTTGTATAGTATTATTCATCACACCCCAGTATGAATGCTCAGATAATTATTGAAAGGTGGGTTCTGAGAGTATTTTAGGACAACATGCGTGCGACCTGACTGTACCACTGATCAAACTTGCAAAGGGACAGGATCTAATTAGGACAAAAATTAACTAATTTTCAAACAATCGCCAGTCTGATCTCAGCGGTCTTTCTTGCCTCTGAATCAGAGAACTGCGGGCCTAAGCACTGAGCGAAACATAACTACATTATGGATAAGTCTCCAGGTCCTGACAAGATATTCCCTAGGACATTGAGGGAAGTTAGTGTAGAAATAGCCGGGGCTATGACAGAAATATTTCAAATGTCATTAGAAACGGGAATAGTCCCCGAAGATTGGCGTACTGCGCATGTTGGTCCTTTGTTTAAAAAGGGTTCTAAGAGTAAACCTAGCAATTATAAGCCTGTTAGTTTGACTTCAGTGGTGGGCAAATTAATGGAAAAGATACTTAGAGATAATATATATAAGCATCTGGATAAACAGGGTCTGATTAGGGATAGGTCAACATAGATTTGTGCCTGGAAGGTTATGTTTGACTAATCTTCTTGAATTTTTTGAAGAGGTTACTAGGGAAATTGACGAGGGTAAAGCAGTGGATGTTGTCTGTATGGACTTTAGTAAGGCCTTTGACAAGGTTCCTCATGGAAGGTTGGTTAAGAAGGTTCAACTGTTGGGTATAAATGCAGGAGTAGCAAGATGTATTCAACAGTGGCTGAATGGGAGAAGCCAGAGGGTAATGGTGGATGGTTGTTTATCGGGTTGGAGGCAGGTGACTAGAGGGGTGCCTCAGGGATCGGTGTTGGGTCCTTTGTTGTTTGTCATGTACATCAATGATCTGGATGAAGGTGTGGTAAATTGGATTAGTAAGTATGCAGATGATACCAAGATAGGGGGTGTTGTGGATAATGAAGAGGATTTCCAAAGTCTACAGAGTGATTTAGGCCATTTGGAAGAATGGGCTGAAAGATGGCAGATGGAGTTTAATGCTGATAAATGTGAGGTGCTACATCTTGGCAGGACAAATCAAAATAGGACGTACATGGTAAAAGGTAGGGAATTGAAGAATGCAGTTGAACAGAGGGATCTGGGAATAACCGTGCATAGTTCCTTGAAGGTGGAATCTCATATAGATAGGGTGGTAAAGAAAGCTTTTGGTATGCTAGCCTTTATAAATTAGAGCATTGAGTTTAGAAGCTGGGATGTAATGTTAAAATTGTACAAGGCATTGATGAGACCAAATCTGGAGTATGGTGTACAATTTTGGTCGCCCAATTATAGGAAGGATGTCAACAAAATAGAGAGAGTACAGAGGAGATTTACTAGAATGTTGCCTGGGTTTCAACAACTAAGTTACAGAGAAAGGTTGAATAAGTTAGGGCTTTATTCTCTGGATCGCAGAAGGTTAAGGGGGACTTGATAGAGGTTTTTAAAATGATGAGAGGGATAGACAGAGTTGATGTGGATCAGCTTTTCCCTTTGAGAATAGGGAAGATTCAAACAAGAGGACATGACTTCAGAATTAAGGGACAGAAGTTTAGGGGTAACATGAGGGGGGAACTTCTTTACTCAGAGAGTGGTAGCGGTGTGGAATGAGCTTCCAGTGGAAGTGGTGGAGGCAGGTTCGTTGGTATCATTTAAAAATAAATTGGATAGGCATATGGATGAGAAGGGAATGGAGGGTTATGGTATGAGTGCAGGCAGGTGGGACTAAGGGAAAAAAAGTTGTTCGGCACGGACTTGTAGGGCCAAGATGGCCTGTTTCCGTGCTGTAATTATTATATGGTTATATGGTTATATGGTACATGGTGCAATACTGACAGAGAACCACATCATTGGTGCTGTTTACCAGACACTTTAAACTTGTCTGCGAAGGAATGCAGATGCTGGTTTATACCGAAGATGCTGGAGTAACTCAGCGGGACTGGCAGCATCTCTGGAGAGAAGGAATGAGTGACATTTCGGATCGAGACCCTTCGTCAGACTGCCCAATAAAGGGTCTCAACCCAAAACGTCAACTTCAGGGATGCTGAGATACTCCAGCATTTTGTGTCTATCTTCACTTTAAACATGTCCCTCACTCCCACCTTCAACCCTCGCTAACTCCTAGCTCTGAACCGAGGGTGATTGGAGAAGGTGCCCTGGGAGAGAGGATAGACACAAAATGCTGGAGTAACTCAGCAGTAAAGGCAGCATCTCTGGAGAGAAGGAGTGGGTGTGAGGACAAATGTTACAATCAGTGGGGGGTTTTTGTGGTGACACACTTACCGCATTGGCACCTCAAAAGTGGTAAAAACTAGATTTGGACATAAATGGTAGGTAGACAAAAATGCTGGAGAGACAGATGAAGTAGGGTTTCGGCCCAAAACGTTGCCTATTTCCTTCGCTCCATAGATGCTGCCTCACCCGCTGAGTTTCTCCAGCATTTTTGGTTATCTTCGATTTTCCAGCATCTGCAGTCCCTTCTTAAACATTTTGTCTACTCCACTGCGAAATCTCCTCAAGGTTGGACAAAAATGATCCATTTCTTTGCAAAGAGGTTACCAAAGTTGATAAAGTAATAATTAACAAATTAGGTGTTGGGCCCTTAAATAGCTTACAGAACGATGAGACACAAGGAACTGTAGATGCTGGTTACAAAAACACAAAGTGCTGGAGTACCTCAGGTAAGATCTCTGAAGGACATGGATATTTTAGCTAACACCCTTCCTTTTTTACCCCCCCAACCCCTCGTTCCTGATCCCCATCTTGCTGCTCACCCATTTCTCAGTTCCGCTTTCCCCTTCTCCCTGACCCATTTACGTGCCTCCCTCCAGCTTCACGTTTCACTTTTCTTCTCTCCTTATCTTGCACTCTTTTGTCTCCACTTTCATCTCTATCCTTTGTCTTCATCTCTATCTCCTCTCACCTGTATCCACCTATCACTCGCTAACTATCGCCACCTTTCATCACCTATCGGGCCCACTCTATTGTTTTTTTCTTAAATTGCTGTTTTTTTCCCTTTTTCCTTCTGCCCACAATATTTAATATGTAAAAGATATGTGATTCTGTTCCATTCTGTTTGTAGTTTGTTTGGTTGTTTGTTTGTTTGTCTTTTTGCACAAAGTCCGCGAGCATTGCCACTTTTCATTTCACTGCACATCTCGTATGTGTATGTGATGAATAAACTTGACTTGACCCGAAACATTGCCTATCCATGTTCTCCACAGCCACCGACTAACTCCAGCACTTGTGTTTCTTCCCATATATTCCCATATATCTACCATAAACACCAACCATTTGCACTCCTTAAAATTCTCCATTGAAATAAATAACAAACACCATTTGCCACTGAAGGAATGCTAAGCGTACTGGCATATTGTAGTTTTTAGAAAAACACTGTAGACAATGATGTGTGTAGGAAGGAACAGCCGATGCTGGTTTAAACTGAAGATAGACACAAAAAGCTGGAGTAACTCAACTGGTCAGATAGCATCTCTGGAGAGAAGGAAAAGGTGATGTTTCGGATCAAAGTGTCTTGTCTGAAGCCTTGTCTGAAGAAGGTTCTCGCCCTGAAACGTCACATATTCCTTTTCTCCAGAGATGCTGTCCGACCAGCTGAGTTACCTCAACCTTTTATGTCTGTCTACAGACAATGATGTGCTTTCTGAGCTGTAATGATAGTCACCCCTCAAAGAGTGTGTAAAAGAAGATGATATTGCCATGTATTTCAATAAAGAACTTTAAGGAGTGAAAATGGCATTTTGTTACCTGATTTACTACAGGGACCACACTTTGTGTGTAATGTATGGCTGCAGAAACGGCATTTCATTTGGACCTCTAGGGGTCCAAATGACAATTAAATTGACTCTGACTCTGACTCTCTTTGGCGGTAGGTGTTTCGGGGTCTCCTATGACTGTGAAAATTGCAACATAAATGCAAGTCGAATAAAGAAGGTAAACGCAATGCTAGCATTTATTTCAAGAGGGCTAGAATACCAAAACAGAGATACAATGCTGAGGCTCAATGAGGCACTGGTCAGGCCGCATTTGGAATATTGTGAGCAATTGTGGGCACCATATTTGACGAAGGATGTGTTGGCTCTGGGGAGGGTCCAGAGGAGGTTTACAAGAATTATCCCAGGAATTAGTAGGTTAACCTATGATGAGCGTTTGACGGCACTGGGCCTGTACTCGTTGGAGTTTAGAAGAATGAGGGGGGACCTCATTGAAACTTACAGAATAGTGAAAGGCTTGGATAGAGAGGATGCTTCCACTGGTGAGAGAGACTAAGACTAGAGTCATAACCTCAGAATTAAAGGGCATTCTTTTAAGAAAGTGATGAGGAGGATTTTCTTTCAGCTGAGGGTGGTGAATCTGTGGAATTCTGCCCCATTGGAGGCTGAGAAGGACAAGAATGGATATTTTTTTAAGGCAGAGATAGATAGATTCTTGATTAGTACGGGTGTCAATGGTTATGGGGAGAAGGCAGGAGAATGGGGTTAGGAGGGAGAGATAGATCAGCCATGATTAAATGGCGGAGTAGACTTGATTGACCGAATGACCTAATTCTGCTCCTTATGACCTTTGCCTAATATTATGTACAGTGTGTCGCCTGAGGGATTTTATTTATACACCTTGTGAGGTAGAAGTGATAGGATTATTTTATGCACTTCACACCCAAGGAAGTGTGCTGAATCATAGAGTGGATAACTACACATTCAGGTGGGTGATCGTGACAGACAAAGGCTGAGCAATATTCTGATGGACCCGGGAGACCAGGAAACTGGGAGAGCGTCATCTCAGCTCTGCAGAAATGATCAATGAATGAAAATGCCCATCATGTGCGATGGTTTAATGTTCAGGCGAAAGGGCCTGTCTCACTTGGGCGTCATTTACACGTCCAGACGCACGACGAGACATCATTTACACGTCATGGTGAGACGTAGTGGCGTAGGCATAGATGCACGGTCGCGCACGACGCCCCAGGATTTTGGGATTCACAAAAACTTTGCACGCCACCTGCGTGACGTGCAAATGACGCCCAAGTGGGACAGGCCCTTAACTCTGTTCCGCCAGTGTATTATGTGAAGAAGAAACAAAGAACTGCAGATGCTGGTTGACCACACAAAAGATAAAAAGTGGTGAAATAGCTCATCGGTTGAAGCAGCATCTCTGGAGAACATGGATGGGTATTGTATTGTATTGTATATCTTTATTGTCATTTCCTGAGTATTCGCATACCGAGAGGAAACAAAAAAACGTTGCTCAACCAGTGTCCATTCAGTGTGCATGAAAAAATAAATAGAAATAAAAAATACATGTCATGAACAAATTTAACACTC
This sequence comes from Leucoraja erinaceus, assembly GCF_028641065.1. Taxonomy (NCBI): domain Eukaryota; kingdom Metazoa; phylum Chordata; class Chondrichthyes; order Rajiformes; family Rajidae; genus Leucoraja; species Leucoraja erinaceus. Next base: position 75,294,882 of record NC_073384.1, on the reverse strand, counting down.
TACTAAACATTCAACAGCCGTTCCGACCGGCAGCGGCACAACAGTGGCTCTGCTGCAGTGTGGGGGTTTGTGCGCGATATTTGGCAGGGGGCAAAGTCCATTTAACAGTCTTATTTGGGATAACATTTGGGTAACATTTGGGATCGGGACCCTTCAATCACAACTATTGTACTGGAGTAAAACAGATCAATGCTTGCAAGCAGGCCTTTTCCCGGGGTGAACTTTCATGATGTTAGCGAGGCCTTTACTGAAGTTCTCGCAGGGAGGCAGTGGAGGATGATTTTGGATGATCATATTAAATGACGGTTACACAAAAAAGCTGGAGAAACTCAGCGGGTGCAGCAGCATCTATGGAGCGAAGGAAATAGGCAACGTTTCGGGCCGAAACCCATGACGGTGCTGGCGCGAAGGGCCGAAATGCCTACTCCTGCACCTGTTTTCTATGTTTCTATGGTTCTATGTTACGGTCTACCTCATTGGTGACCCTTAAACTATCCTTGAGTGGACTTTGCTGGCTTTACCTTGCACTAAACGTTATTCCCTTATTATGTATCTACACACTGTTATTGGATCAATTGTAATCCATGTTATTTGTTATTTGTTTTTAAATCTCTGAATGGGCTCGCCCCGCCTTACCTCTCTGAGCTGCTCCACCCATATGCTCCTGCCCGGTCCCTCAGGTCAGCTGGTCAGCTACTCCTGGAGGTACCGAGGTCTAGTCGGAAGCTCAGAGGGGATAGAGCCTTCTCTGTTGCTGCTCCGGCACTCTGGAACACCCTGCCGTTGCACATCAGACAGGCCCCCTCACTGTCCATCTTCAAATCTGGTGTTAAAACACATTTGTACTCCCTGGCTTTTGACCATGCCTGAGACTTTGCTTCTGTTTTTATTGTTTTTAATGTTTCTTTATTTTACATGTCTTTTCCTACTATTTCTTTTCATTGTTATTATTGGTGTGTATTAACTTTTTTGTCACTGATTAGTGATGTACAGCACTGTTGCAACTATGATTGTTGTTAAAGTGCTCTATAAATAAAAACTATTATTATAATTATTATTATTATGTATTGTCTTTCCACTGACTGGATGGCACGCAACAAAAAGCTTTTCACTGTACCTCGGTTTCACTGTTCCTGCTGCAATCGTTCACAACCAACTTCACTACCTGCAAAACCACTTTTGTATCATCAGCAAAGTTGCTAATCTTGCCCTGTATGTTCTCATCCAAATCATTGATGTAGATGACAAACAGTAACGGGCCCAGCACCGAACCCCATGGCACACCAAAATGTCACAGGCCTCCAGTCTGAGAAGCAACCTTCCACCATCACCCTCTGCTTCCTTCCATGGAGCCAATTTGTTATCCATTCAGCTATCTCTCCTTGGATCCCATGAGATCTAACTTTCCAGAGCAGCCTACCATGCGGCACCTTGTCGAATGCCTTACTGAAGTCCATGTACACAACATCTACAGCTCTGCCCTCATCAACCTTTTTGCATCAATCAGATTTTTGAGACACGACCTCCCACGTACAAAACCATGCCGACTGTCCCTAATCAGCCCTTGCCCATCCAAATGCCTGTATATCCTATCCCTAGGAATACTCTCCAGTAACTTACAAACTACAGATGTTAAGCTCACCGGCCTATAGTTCCCTGCATTTTTCCTGCAGCCCTTCTTGAAAAGAGGCACAACATTTGCCACCCTCCAGTCTTCCGGCACCTCTGCTGGACGACTCAAAAATTTCTACCAGGGCTCCCGCAATTTCCTCTCCAGTTTCCCACAATGTCCTCGGATATATCTGATCAGGCCCCAGAGATGCGTCTACCTTCAAACACGACAGTACCTTCAGTATTTCCTCGACGGTAACCCTGATGACACTTCCAGTGACTGCTCCAATTTCCTCCGTCCGACTGTCTTTCTCCTTGGTAAATACAGAGGAGAAATACTCATTTTGGACCTTGCCCATCTCCTGTGGATGTACACAGAGGTGACTGCTTTTATTCCTGAGAGGTCCCTCTCTCTCTCAAGTTACCCCTTTCCCCCTTATGTATTATCCAGCCAGGGCTATCTCCTGGCCCCTTTTTGCCCTTCTGATCTCTTTTTTAAGTTTGCTCCTTAGTTCCCGAAACTCCTCCAAGGATGCACTTGATCCCAGCCGCCTATACCTGTCCCATGCATCCTTCTTGTTTTTGACTAACATCTCAATTTCCCTCGTCAGCCAATCTTCCTTACTTTTGCCTGCTTTGCCATTCACTCAAACGGAGACGTACACTTCCAGAGCTTTCTTCAGTACACTTAAAAACATCCCACTTGGCCGATGTTCCTTTTCCCTCAAATATCCTGCTCCAGTCAACTTGAGCAAGACTTTCTCTCATACCCTCAAAGTTGGCCTTAAGTTGGCATTAACATTGGACCCTCTCTGTCCACATCCATAACTATCTTAAACCTAATCCCGAAAGGCTCCTCCACACACACTTCATTAACTTGCCCTTCCCAATTTCCCGATACTAGATCCAGTGTTGCCCACTCACGTGTGGGGGCCTCCACATACTGTTTAAGAAAACTCTCCTGAACACTTTTGAGGAATTGCACCCCATCTAAACCCTTCACACTATGATTTACCCAGACTATATTGGGAAAGTTGAAATCCCCTACCACAACAAACCTATTTGACCTGGAGCTATCTGCAATCTCCTGGCACATTTGAGCCATTCACAGTTTACAGATACACGATAAAGGGAATAACATGAATAATATTGAGTGCAAGATTGAAGCCCAATAAAGTCTGTTCAAAGATAGTCCTAGTGTCTCCACGGTGGTAGATAGTAGCTCAGGATAGCTCTCTAGTTGTTCATGGTATGATTCAGTAGCCTGACAACAGCTGGGAAGAAACTGTCGTTGAATCTAGACAGTGCGTTTAGTGATACGAACCACTCATTTCTGTTTTTTACCTTCGTGAAAGACTTCCAATTGTTTCTGTGTAGGAACGAACTGCAGATGATGGTTTAAATCGAAGATGAATACAAAATGCTGGAGTAACTCAGCAGACAGGCAGCATCTCTGGAGAGAAGGAATGGGTGATGTTTCGAGTTCCTTCTTCCGACTGATATCAGAGGAGTGGGCAATACAGAGATAAAATGTTGTAGTCGGTGACAGTAAGACTGGCTGGAGAACTGGGAAGGGGGAGGGAGATGGAACGAGGCGGAAAGTGAAAGTCTTTGAAGTTGGAGTAGTCAATGTTTCATACCGCTGGGGTGTAAGCTACCCAAGCAAAATATGAGGTGCTGTTCCTCCATTCTGACGGTGGAGGAAGCCCAGGGCACAAAGGTCGGTGTGGGAGTGGGAGTGGGAGATAAAGTGTTTGGCAACTGGGAGATCAGGTAGGTTTAAGTGGACTGAGCGGAGGTGTTCAGCGAAACGATCGCGAGCTTGCGCTTGGTCTCACCAATATATAAGAGTCCACACCTGGAACAGAAGATACAGTAGATGAGCTTGGAGGAGATGCAGGTGAACTTCTGCTCCAATTGTATTTGCTGTTCAGGCAAATTCTATGCAATGGTCCCACCATGGGTGCAGTCAGACCAGTGGACAGACGACTGCTCCGTTTCAGTTGGGTAGACCGTGGATGTCATAACTAAACTGCAGAGTCACTGCAGAGTCATGGGATGAGCGGCCGTGAGTTTGTCAGTTTAGTTTAGGGATATAGCACGGAAACAGGCCCTTTGGCCTACCGAGTCCGCGCCGACCAGCGATCCCTGCACATTAACACCATCCTACACTAGGGACATGTTTTACATTTATACCAAATCAATTAATCTACGTCTTTGGAGTGTGGGAGGAAACCAAAGTTCTCGGAGAAAACCCATGCGGTCACGGGGAGAACGTACAAATTCTGTCCAAACAGCACCCATAGCCAGGATCGAACCCGGGTCTCTGGCGCTGTAAGGCAGCAGCTCTACCGCCCTGGGCTGGGATACTTGGTTATGAGGCCCAGGCAAAGGTGTTGGTTGAAGAACCAGAGGAGAGGCTTTGGCAATCTGAGTGGGCGGCCCTTTTCAAATACCCAAATACCCGTCTAACTTGTTCTGAGCCACTCATCCAGTGAGCAGTTTTCTGGCGACAACCCAGGTTTAGCTGCATCGGAAACGTGACTGTGAACAAAAACATTTGGGTTTTCCCAAACCAGAAACCCTGGATGTCCAGCCAGGTCCGCACACTCCTCAGAGCCCGCGATGCTGCCTTCAGGTCAGGTGACAGAGCTCTGTACAGGGCTGCTCGAGCCGATCTGAAAAGTGGTATTAAAAAAGCCAAGGCGGACCATAAGAGGAGCATAGAGTCCCACTTGTCCAGCAATAATACACGGGAGGTATGGCGGGGCATACAAGACATCACCGACTACAAAGGCTGTGCCACAAAGTCAGAAGACCTGAGTGCGCCGCTGGCAGAGAAGCTAAATTGCTTCTTCTCCCGCTTTGAAACATCACAACAGCAGCACTCACCTGCTACAGCCCTGTTTCCACCCTCACCTAGCTCCTGTACTACTCCACTCACTGTCAGGGAACACGATGTCAGACGGGTGCTCCTGGCAGTGAACCCCAAGAAGGCTACCGGCCCAGATGGAGTCCCTGGTAAGGTGCTCAAAGCGTGCGCCCACCAGCTCACTGCCATCTTCACCAGAATTTTCAACCTCTCCCTGGACCAGGCAGTTATTCCGTCCTGCCTAAAATCAGCCACAATCGTCCCAGTGCCGAAGAAGTCTCCCATCACCAGCCTTAATAATTACCGTCCTGTGGCCCTCACTTCGGTAATCACGAAGTGCTTCGAGAGATTGGTCCTCCAGCACATCAAGGACTATCTACCACCAGACTTCGACCCCCACCAATTCGCTTATCGCCAAAACAGATCCACAGAAGACGCCATTACCGTAGCTCTCCACTCTGTGCTGAGCCATCTGGAGCAGGGGCAGAGCTACGTCCGGATGCTCTTTGTGGATTATAGCTCAGCTTTCAATACAATCATTCCGGACATTCTCATTGGTAAACTGGTCACTCTCAGCCTCCCCACTGTCACATGTGCCTGGATAAAGGATTTCCTCACCAACCGGCCCCAGACTGTGAGACTCGGCCCCCACCTCTCCTCCACTCGCAGGTTGAGTACCGGTTCCCCACAGGGCTGTGTGCTAAGCCCCCTCTTATACTGTCTCTACACCTACGACTGTAGTCCGGCCCACAACAACAACCGCATCATCAAATTTGCTGACGACACTACTGTGGTCGGACTTATTTCGAAGGGAGACGAGGCAGCCTACAGAGAGGAAGTCCTGAAGTTGACAACCTGGTGCTCAGAAAACAATCTGGCTCTGAACACCAGGAAAACAAAAGAGCTCATTGTCGACTTCAGGAGGCACAGCACCGACTTAGTCCCCCTACACATCAACGGCGAGTGTGTGGAGAGGGTCAACACCTTCCGGTTTCTCGGCGTCCATATCGCTGCTGACATCTCCTGGACGGACAACACGACAGCGGTCATCAAGAAGGCTCAGCAGCGGCTGCACTTCCTGAGGGTCCTCAGGAAGCACAACCTGGACTCTAACCTGCTGCTGACCTTCTACCGCTTGTCCATCGAGAGCCTGCTGACATACTGCATTACAGCATGGTATGGCAGCTGCACCATGGCAGACAGGGAGAGGCTTCAGAGGGTAACTAGGACAGCACAGAAGATCATTGGCTGCCCTCTCCCCTCCCTGATGGATATCTTCACCTCCCGCTGCCTTAGCAGGGCAAAGAAGATCATCAAGGACAGCTCCCATCCTGCGTTTGGACTGTTCGACCTGCTGCCCTCTGGAAGGCGCTATAGGTGCATCAAATCCAGGACAAATAGACTCAGGAATAGTTGTTTTCCGAAAATTATAACTACTCTTAATTCACACATGCACTGACTTTACAGCCCAACACCCGGACTGCCATCTATTATATCCACATAAAGAAATTTGGAACTGTAATGTGTATTGTAACTGTAATTTTTAACATTTAAAAAAAAAACATTTTTAATATTTAATATAATCTTTAAACATCTCCTTCACCATTTTGCCTTTATAGATATGTATATAGCGCCGCAGAATTGTGCACCTATCCCCCCCCCCCTTCTCCCTTTTGTTTTTGTTTTCTGTTTCTTGTTTTTTGTACTAAATTATATGTATGCACTGAGTACGAGCTGCTTTTAATTTCATTGTACATGTATAGTGACAATAAATGGCATATCTATATCTATTCTATGTAGCTGATTCCAAACTCTGTCAACACAAACAATGTGTCGCTGCATTGCAACGTGCCTGGCAACGTCCTGGGCATTTTCCTCACAGCTTCCCCACCTTTGTTTATCTACTGATGACTCCGTGGTTAAGCACCTAGCCTGACTGCAGACTGCTAATTCCAATCTCCATGTGTCTCTGGTCTCACCTGCTCAACACTGACAGCCACTCTCCAAGTTGCTGATCAGTGGCGAGAAGGGCAACTTTAGGAGAACTGGTTCTCCTGTGCAGGTGAGGATACATGTGGCACAGTAGTGCAGCGTTTAAGATCCAGATTCAAGATTCAAGTTCAAGAGAATAGTAAGATTAAACGAGAACTTACCAGTTTGAAGTTTGATCTGTATTTTATGAGGAGTTACGATGAGGGTTTACGTGAAGAAGTCCGCCCCAGCACGCATTGCGGCATACTTCAAAGCAGCGGTGTGGAATCACAGATAGACACAAGATTTGAAGTAACATAGTAAAGAATAAAGAGACATCAATTTATCAGTTTGATCCATGTAATGAGGGTGGGAGCGGAGGGCACGTAATCCCTCATCGTAACTCCTCATAAAATACAGATCAAACTTCAAACTGGTAAGTTCTCGTTTAATCTTACTATTTTACTTCGGAGTCACGTGAGTGACTACGTGAAGATTTCAAAGCTTCTGTGATTTCAAACCGTGTAACAGCTTTATATCACTCGCTGCCGAAGCCTTTGAGGGAGGAAGCGTGTTATCATAATCAACCAATGATTCTGTTTATAGAAAAAACAATGGTATTTTTACAATAACACTGAAGAAATTTAAATGCTCCCCTTGGCTATTTTGAATATTTGCAGATCGGAATCTTTCCTGCAAATAAAAAACAGGTTTTGTCAACAGTTTATAATAAATTATTTCTCTGAACGTTTTACCCCCACTATTCTGCTGTAGCCAGGATGTGGTTTACAGGCACGTCCATTCTTTTGCCGTTGACGTGGAAGCTTCTCCTGTGGGATGACAACTTTATACATGTTAGTTTTATCCCAGGAGCTTTAACCTGCTTGAGCCATTTCAAAAAAGGCTTGTTACCCGACCACAAGGTTTATTGTGACCAACCCACAAGGCTTTTCATCTCCCTCGCATAATTAGGTTGTGTCTATGTAAGGTAATAGGGTCTTGGCACATACCGTGTTTTCTGGCGGGTAAGCCCGGGTTTTATGACTGGATAAGGTGTTCCTGGTCTGGTTTGACCATTCCCTGGACAAATGATAGAGATCTGGTCTGAAGCTATGAGCATGGTGTCCAGTTGAAAATAGGAGTAGTGACTGGACCCTCTGTGCTGCTCCGTGTGCCTTCAACATATGTTTTTAGTGCATAGAAGGTTCAGGTTTAGGGCTCTGGCTGGTGGGTATCCCCTGAAGTATGGTTAACCACTGTGACATCCCATATATGGGTGTACCTGGTCTAGGGGTTTAGAGTTTTAATACCCTTCAAATTTACCACCAGCCAGTGGCCCCATGGCCTGTTGTCCTGTAGCTGTTTGGAAAAGAACAGGCAGGGCAATTCTAGCTGTGTTGATGGTACTGTAGCCGAATCCTTCATCGTGATGAAGGTTCTCCAGGAATTCCAGTTCGTAGTACCTGTATCGGATGAGTAGGTTTTCCCTGTATCCTTGCAGTACTTCTCTTGATGCTGGACAAGTGTTGTAGTCCAGTGGATGTTCAAAAGGATGCTGACATGGTGTTGATTATTCAGTATAACAATCCCAGTCCCAGAGGCTTGCGCAGAATCTGCAGCTCAGGAGCTTATTTTTCTCATGGCACAGTTGATTTGTGCCCGGCTCCGATTGTTAATAATTCTGGGTACTGGAAAACACCATCCAAGTTTCAACAGCCATGTCATGGCGTGAAGTGAAACAAGGGCTGCGTAAGTCCGTCAGGTACTATCAAATACCTGAAGCAGAATCCTTTTGTACTGTGCGTTGTTCTCGATTGGTGAGGCAGAAGGGAAAAATACATAGAATTAATTTCACCAATGCAGCGTGAACGCATTTGTCTATCAATATTATAAATACATTCTTGAATGACAACATGACCTATAGGTCAGAAAAGTTAATATATATAGCTGACGATCTTTCTGCTGGAACTATCTGTCCCAGAGACATTTTTAATGAGGATTCCACTGCCCCAGGGTCTGGTTTCCCCCGCGACATACATAGGACATCCCCGAACACCTGGTGATATAGCGTTGATGCAAATAATCGATATCAGATTCACATTCCATTTTAATTGTCATTGTCAGTGTGCAGTACAGCGACAATGAAATGCATTAATATCTGTTGCATCATATAGCTTGATAGTTTTGTTAAACTTTATATGAAAACATCTAATTGATGTTGTCCTTAATATTATGTGACCTGGTGTCTGTCACTGTATTATTTTGCTTACCGGCCAGGTAAGTTGTTGATAGTCAAATACATCTATGGATATACCATTGCCAAATTGGTTTGACCAACTTGTCATATGATACCGACTTTATGCTGCCATATGGTTAATATAGGCCACCTCCATAGTGTAGTCTATTTATACCCATACATGCAAGTGCTTAAAAACTCATAAAGTTCACCCGAACATTTTTTAGATAATTAATGCCCAGTATAAGTGGTAACCCCACCACTGTCTTTCTGATATTACTTCAGTGGGTAACTTCATGAGATGCTCAATGACAACCTATATGTTGTTTTTGATACTAACATCTGAATGATGTAGACAGAAATGGTACCATTTTTTCCCAATTACTCTGTTATTTGTCGAGTAGTTGGCAGTTTGACCATTAATTTGTGCTTGTTTGTGCCAATTCAACTATGTTGTCTCTTGGCAACATTATAGTTACGTGGACTGAATTAATATGAAGGCCAAGATAGTCCAAGAAAGCGCTCTATATGCTGGTAGGAACCAGACCCACCTACCTTCATGGTTATTGGCGGTTTTGTGTTTTCTGTTTTCTGAGTGCTTTTGTTCTGAGGACGTGCTGGCGACGTTGGGGGGAGGCGCATTTTCCAGGGGGTCCGCGGCGGGCCCTGATCTAAAAGATCTTTGGGGATAGTGCGGCCCCAAGCGTTCACCAGTCCCATTCTAGACATTGACTGGTGGATGCCGTGAGGTGCTGCTGTTTGGGTATCGAAAGTCGTGGTTTGCTCGTCCCGGGGCCTGCCCTCATGATGCCGAAGGTTTTTGATACCTCTTCGATCCCCTTCAGCTTTTTGTTCAGATCTCTCCCAAATAGCAGTGAGTCTGCCTCCGCTGCTGGGCTTTGCTCAAGCCTGCATCTTTGAGATTGAGGGCAGGTGTTATATTACCCTTCAGAGATTGTTTAGTTCGAATTGTGTGGTACACCTTAATACCAGCACTTTCTGGTGGCATGTGTTCATCTCGTTATCTCCACAGAACGAGCATAGACTGTGATAGCTGACGTCAGGAGCCTTCGGATCCGCTGTAGCTTGAGTTTTTATGCCCGCATAAGGCCCCCACAACTTCCAGATTTTGCTGTTTTAGGCTTATTCCCCTTAAGGGCCTCACAGTTCTCTGGTGCTGTATATTCTTGCTGGCTGCCATTGTTTTGGCTCCGGCGGTGCTCCAGCCCGTGGGGTTGCTACGAAGCGGTCCACCACACCCAACAGCTGTTCCTGATCCTGCACCTCATGCATACTCCCGATTTTGTCCGCCTGCCCCATTTGCAGACCAGCCCTGCCCTGGTCACCAATGCTAGCCTCCTGCTCCAACCCGTGGTATGAGGGTAGCAAAGGGCAGTGCCTGATACGACACTATGGAGGAGGTGCCTGTCCTGTCTCGCCGGGAGCGCTGCTGTTCCCGGTGGACCTTCTCCTCCAGGAGCTGCTAAGTGCAGCTCAGGCGGCTGTCTCTCTCTGCTTAGGTAGAGACATGTCCCCCTCCGACGAATCGGAGACCACCGCCCGTTTGGCTTCCTGGCCGCTTTCCCAGTCCGCCGTGCAGGCTCTGGCGAGACTGGCTTGGCTCGGTCTCACGGACAGCGAAAAACGCTCTGCGAGCGAAGCTGCCGCCGTTTGCTGCCCCGCTGGTAGAGTTGGAGCGGGGCAGTTCCTCTTTGCGAGTTTTTGCGTTGTGTTCATGAAATCTATAATAAAACACAACTGCAAACTCACCTTTCCAATGCCCAAGAGCCGCTCCTGCAGCTCAGGCGGCTGTCTCTCCCCCTCCTGGGTGGAGAGACGTCCCAGTCCGATGTCGGCTCCACCGCCCGGTTTTACACACATCCAGCCCGCTGCTCAGGCGCTAGCGGGCTGGCTCGGTCGCGGTGTCGGGTTTGTGGACCGCCCGCTAAGCGGTCCTACCGCCTGTTGCTGCCCAACGACGTTCTTTCGTCGAGCGGGCAGGTGCAGCATTTTCTCCAGCCCGCAGCTGATGCTGACGGTCTTGGTGCAGTGTCGGGAGCGGGCCGCTGATTAGCGGTCCTTGCTCTCTCTCTCTCTCTGCACTCGGGCTGCTGCTCACCTGCACTCGGGCTGCAGCGCACTCACGCCAGCACTGCACAGTGGGTCCCCTTAACGGCTCCGCAAATGTCGGAAGCCTCCTCCCGCCCGCCTGCCTGCCTCACCTGGACAGTACTCGAGAGCGAGCGAGGACTGAGGGGAACCCCAACGCAGTGCTAGCGCCATCTTCCTGCGCTCTCTCGATGTCGCCCCTGTGGAGAGTTACCGGCACCGGCACAGCTCCCATCCATGGTCCGCCGGTGAGTGCGGTCCTGGTAGCGTCTTTCCTCCCCTCCCGCGAACGGAAAAAACTCCTCCCGGAGTCCAAGGGGGCCGCTTGCACGCCCTGCGGGGAACAAGCAGACGCAAAGGGGCTGTAAAAGTAAAGGTAAGTACTTACCTAAACTTAGATTTTTCTCGTTTCTGCGGGAGCCTGTCTCCCGCCTGCCGCTTTGCATGCTGAAACGTAATGCCGCAATGCGTCCTGGAGCGGGCTTCTTCACGTAGTCACTCACGTGACTCCGAAGTAAAATTTATTGTCATGTGTCCCAGATAGGACAATGAAATTATTGCTTTGCTTCAGCACAACAGAATATAGTAGGCATGAATACACAACAGATCAGTGTGTCCATATACCATTATATAAATATATACACACATGAATAAATAAACAGATAAAGTGCAAATAAACATATAATGGTCTATTAATGTTCAGGTTTTGTTTCAGTTGAGTTTAATAGCCTGATGTCTGTGGGGAAGCAGCTATTTCTGAACCTGGACGTTGAAGTCCTCAGGCTCATGTACCTTCAACCTGCAGGTGACCAGGATAGTGTGGGTCCTTGATGATGCTGCCAGCCTATGGGTGCTGTCTGTACAGAGCTAATGCGTTCTCCCCGTGACCCACATGGGTTTTCTCCGAGATCCTTGGTTTCCGCCCACACTTCAAAGACGTACACGTTTGTAGTTTAGTTGGCTCGTTATATTTGTAAATTGTCCCTAGTGTGTGCAGGATAGCGTTAATGTGCGGGGATCATTGGCCAGTATGGGCTCGGTGGGCCGAAGGGTCTCTTTCCACTCTGTAAATTAAGTAAAAGTAAACTGTCTGCCAGGTGGTGGTCTGCCGAGACTCTGTAATGACTAGACGGTCTTGTACTGATGGAAGTTTAAAGATAGAATTTGATATGAAACATTTATTAAATACATTATTATACATTCCTATGCTGTAGGAAAGATGCCATTTAGCTGGAAAGAGTGCAGACAGGAGTTTTATAAGGATGTTGCTAAGTCACAGATTCTAGAGAGAGATTGGGCAGGCTAGGACCTTATTCCTTAGAGTATAGGAGAATAAGGGGTGATCTTATGGAGGTGTTTAAAATCATGAGGCACACAGATAGAGTGATTATGCAATCTCTTTTTCAGGTTTGGGGAATCGAGAACTAGAGGGCATAGGTTTAGGGTGAGAATGAAGAAATATGATAGGAATATGATAGAAATATGAGGGGCAGCTT